>NC_045552.1:2749900-2959900 GCF_009769535.1 Thamnophis elegans
GAGGGGGAAGGGAGGAGGAGGAGGGGGAGGAGGAGGAGGAGGAGAAAAGGGAGGAGGAAGAGGAGGAGGAGGAGGACGATGACTGTGGGGTCCTTGGTGCTCTCTGAGTTTGGTCATTCTCTTGCAGGCATTTCATGACCCAACTAGGGAACATCATCAGTGCTAAAAGTAGTGGGGTTTGTTGGGAGAGGAGGAGGAGGGGGAAGGAGGAGGAGGGGAAGGGAGGAGGAGGTGGGAGGAGGAGGAGGAGGAGGAGGAGGAGGAGAAGAAGAAGAAGAAGAAGAAGAAGAAGAAAAGGGAGGAGGAAGAGGAGGAGGAGAAGGACTGTGGGGTCCTTGGTGCTCTCTGAGTTTGGTCATTCTCTTGCAGGCATTTCATGACCCAACTAGGGAACATCATCAGTGCTAAAAGTAGTGGGGTTTGTTGGGAGAGGAGGAGGAGGGGGAAGGGAGGAGGAGGAGGAGGAGGAGGAGGAGGAGGAGGAGGAGGAGGAGGAGGAGGAGGAGGAGGAGGAGAAGAAGAAGAAGAAGAAGAAGAAGAAGAAGAAGAAGAGAAGAAGAAGACGAAGAAGAAGAAGAAGAAGAAGAAGAAGAAGAAGAAGAAAGGGAGGAGGAAGAGGAGGAGGAGGAGGACTGTGGGGTCCTTGGTGCTCCCTGAGCTTGGTGATTCTCTTGCAGGCATTTCATGACCCAACTAGGGAACATCATCAGTGCTAGAAAGTAGTGGGGTGTGTTGAAAGAGGAGGAGGAGGAGGGTGAATGGAGGAGGAGAAGGAGGAGGAGAAGAAAAGGAAGGAGGAGGAGGACGACTGTGGGGTCCTTGGTGCTCTCTGAGTCTGGTCATTCTCTTGCAGGCATTTCATGGCCTAACTAGCTAGCATCATCCACGATGCAAGGGTGTGGCCTGCTCTCTGTAAACTCTATAGACAGAGCACTGATCACGCTACCTAGTGGGGTCACGAAACGTTTGCAAGAAAACCACCAAGCTCAGGGGGCACCAAGGCCCCCGCCCTTTCAACCCTAACCTACAAATATTCCATTGGCAGTAAATCTCCTTCTTCCCTTAGAACACACAGGAGTGACGTAATATCCTTCTCCCGCATTAAGAGCTCCCAGATCCCAACCGTTCTCTTCCCCCCAATTATAATTGAGAGGAAGAACTTTTCTCGGGATTATCCGGGGTGTGTAGAGACGTTGCATCCAGCATTACTCACTCTGGCACACCTTCGACATGTTGCGAAGGACGCAGCGAGGGCAGCGGGATGCCAAACAGCCCGGAGGTCGGAAAAATCCCACCTGGAGCCTTCTGTAACAGAGCAAAGAGCAATTAAACCCTTGAACCATGGCCTTGATAACGAAGTATTTCTGTTGGGGTTCCAAACCGCATCCGAAATTAAACCAGAGTCCGAGGCAAAGTATTGCTCCAAGTTCCAATTTATTCAGATGTTGGCACATCTGGGAAAACCCTGAATCTGAAAGCTTCCCGGTTTCCCCCACCCAGTTGAAAGTTCAAGATCTTGCCCCCCACACCCACAAGTCCAGCCCATGGTCCAGCCTCCCACTGCCACGCTGGCAGCTCCCACCCATCCAGTTCCGGCCAGGCGCAGAGACAAAGGATGACCTTGACTTTCTAGGAAGAATGTTATTATGGCTACATGTCACCCAACTCCGTATAATCCCCAACTCCCATTTCCCCACCATAAAAAACGAATAGTAGAAAGTCCAAAAGAAAAAAAATGGCTTGCAGGCCTGACAATTTCCTTTATACGGTGCAAGTTTTGAAAAAAAAAAACGCTGATGTTTATAGCCTAGCACAGTGGTTCCCAAACGTGGCAACTTTAAGACTTGTGGACTTCAACTCCCAGAATTCTCCAGCCAGCAGAGCTCTGGCCTAGCAAATGGGAACATTGGGGGGGAGGGAGGGAGGGCAGCACAGGTCATCCTCGACTTACAACAGCTCATATAGTGACCATTCGAAGTTGCCACAGCACTGGAAAAAAGTGACTTACGACCGTTTTTGGCACTTATGACCCAGTGGTGGCATTCATTTTTTATTTTTACTACCAGTTCTGCGGGGTGGGGGGGGATTGGTGGGCGTGGCAGGAGAAGGTTACTGCAAAATCCCCATTTCCTGTTTTGGGGGCATTTTCCAGCACTTTCAGCGCCCACGAAGACCTGCTGGCCGGCGCCCCATGTGCAAGCCAGAAACCAGAAGGGCAGCTGATGACGGGCCATGTGCCCACAGCGAGGGCTCTGTGGGCCACCTTTGGCCCCTGTGCTATGCCACCACGGGCATAGGGGTTCCTGCCTGAGCAGTGGGTTGGACTAGAAGACCTCCAAGGTCCCTTACGACTCCTGTTACTCTACCAGACTCAAGGAGGACTCCAGGGACGTTTTACTTTCAGATCCATTTTTATGGAGCCCTTTTAAGCTCTTGAGACAAGGCCTCACTCACCTGCCTGGGGCCGGCCTTAGGAGGACAGACACAAACGCCACTCTTGGCCAGGTGGGAGATGATGGCTTGTGAGAGCTTGCTTCCTGCTTGGTTCTCTGGACCCGACATGGTTCCAGCTGGGACGGATGTCACATTTCGCAGAAGGTAGCCCAGGTGGCTTTCAACAACGTCCCTTTTCGTGGCTCGGAGAAGACCCTTTCGAGCAAGTTCAGAAGACCAGCAGGGTTAAGCGAGAGCAAAACACGAGGGGTTGAAGGAAGCCGAATTAAGTCAACTCGAATTCCCAGTGCCTACAACCGAAGTTGAGATGTTCCTCCTTTTCTTCGAAAGTCAGCCGCATTCAAGCAATCCCATTCTTCTTCTTATTATTATTTTTTTGAAGCCCCGAGTTAAACCTCTGATTTCTCCACTTTCTAGAGAGGTCGGTCAGTTTCCCCCACGGAAAATGCCTTCTAAGGAGAATCCTTTAAAAAAAAAAATTGCAATATTAAAAAAAACACCCTAAACCGTTTCAACTTTAGATCTATCTATCTATCTATCTATCTATCTATCTATCTATCTATCTATCTATCTATCTATCTATCTATCTATCTATCTATCCATCCATCTATCTATTATCTATCTATCATCAATCTATCTATCTATCTATCATCTATCTATCTATCATCTATCTATCTATCTATCTATCTATCTATCTATCTATCTATCTATCTATCTATCTATCTACCTACCTACCTACCTACCTACCTACCTTACCTTACCTTACCTTACCTTACCTTACCTTACCTTCCCACAACGCACACACCTGATTGGGTCTTCCTTTCCTTTGAACCAAGCTTTCTTTTAAGGCACAGAAAAGTTAGCTTCCCCCCCACCGTCACACCTACAAGCGTAACCACGATGGGGAAGGTTAACAAAACAACAACAACACAACCAACAGGCTTCGAAAGAAAGACAGAGGGGGGGAGAAAAAAGACACCTCCTATTTATAAATTCCCTGCAGAAGGGAAAGAAACTATTTAAAGGGGCATATCTCCTGGAAATGAACAGAAAGAAAAGGACTTGGGAAAGGAAAATAAAATTAGCAGAGGGCTAACTTGCCAGTTACAGGGATCCAGTGATAAAATTAAGTGGAAAAGGAACCAGAATGCTTGTTTTTTTGTTTCTGGATTGGGGATGCAGGCTTGGGAATGAATGGAGGTGTAATAATAAACATCAGAGGTCCCCAAACTTGGCAACTTTAAGACTTGTGGACTTCAACTCCCAGAATTCTCCAGCCAGCAATACTGGGAGTTGAAGTCCACAAGTCTTAAAGTTGTCAAGTTTGAAGACTTCCGATCTACGTTGTAGGATCCATTGCAAAATGTGGAAGGAGTATATGAATCAATTATGAATCAATATTGGCTATTTGCTTTTATTATGAATTGCTTGTGTTACTATGCAATTGTTACCGATTAAACCAATATTTGCTGTTTGCTTCTGATATGTGATACTGCCAGAAATCATTTATTAAAAATTAAGCTTTGTTATTGGCTTCTGCTTATGTTATTGTATACTGTCAGAAATTAGTTGTTTTCTAGCCTAGCAAATTGTAACCCTAATACTGGACTGCAAATGTTATCTCACTGCTGTGTCTCGTTTCTATTCTTGGCTTCAAAGCTAGGCATATTCTTGAAAACATAGAAGAAATTGTTACACGGGAATAGCAGGCCCCATGGATAAAGGAACCAAACTCGGGAGTTTTCCTGGCTCGTAAATCCTTAAAGCCTTCTGCCAACTTGGCCAAGGAGGGCTGCCACCCCCTACACAAAACCATAGGAATCCTCCATAGATAAGGTAGGCAGAGATAGCAGCTTGAACAAAAGGAGGTTTCAAAGATCACGTTGATAACAAATCTTTGTCTCTGATGGGATAAAGTTTGTTTCTATCTGCCTAAAATGTATATAATTCTCTGAGCCCCCCCTTGCAGGGGGAGGCTATTCCTTCCATGCGTGCGTTTGTATGTTTTGGATATAGTTTTGACACCCAGCTTTTGCTACGGCCATAAATCAAAGCTCATATTTTTTTGCAAGCCTCGTCTGGAGTCTCCATTCTCTTGGGCGTTTCAGTGGCTCCAGGAAAACTGCTGGGATCTTACAATGTCATTTCCCTGAGTAAACGTGTAGTGGGAGGAAAATACTTTGTTGTTGTTGTTGTTGTTGTTGTTGTTGTTAATTATTCTTCATTCTGATAGCGTTAACTGGGTTGCAAAAAAGGAAAGCCAACTTCTCTCTCTCCTTCCCCTTTATTATGGTCTACTCCTGTGATTGATTGATTTTTTTTACCCTCCCTGTTCCAGCCACCATCAGCTGCTGAAGCTCCTCCTGCTTTCAGAGAGAAGCATTCTCACCTGTTCAGGTAGGGCCAGCCCAAATAGCTGAGGAAAGCAGGCGGGGCAAGGGAAAAAAGATCCTTGCGCCCACTTTTTCTGGGTTTGGCTCCCTTCTTCTTGGAATGTGGTCCGCTGGGCTCGGCCGAGGGTGTTTGGGAAGGCAGGCATTGTGGCTTCCCGCCCAGCGTTGTTTGGGGGGATGTTTGAGAGGTTTGGTCGAGGAGAGGTGTGCTCAGAAAAATGGTCATTAGTTAAGCCCAAAGGGTGGATTCGGGGGCTGACGACGGCTCTCGAAATTCTGCAGTTGGGTGGCGGAGAGAGAAAGAATAAAAGAAGGAGAAAGACAGGAAAGGAAGGAAGGAAAAGAAGGAAAGGAAGAAAGGGAGGAAAGGGAGGAAGGAAAGCAAGGAAAAGAAAGAAGCAAAGGAAGGAAGGAAGGAAATAAAGGAAGGAAAGAAGCAAAGAAAGAAGGAAGGAAGGAAATAAAGGAAGGAAAAAAGAAAGGAAGGAAGAAATGAAAGCAAGGAAAGGAAAGAAGCAAAGAAAGGAAGGAAGGAAGGAAAAAAAGGAAGGAAAGAAGCAAAGGAAAAAAGGAAGGAAAGAAGCAAAGAAAGAAGGAAGGAAATAAAAGAAGGAAAGAAGCAAAGAAAGAAGGAAGGAAGGAAATAAAGGAAGGAAAAAAGAAAGGAAGGAAGAAAGGAAGGAAGAAAGGAAAGCAAGGAAAGGAAAGAAGCAAAGAAAGGAAGGAAGGAAAGAAAGGAAGGAAAGAAGCAAAGAAAGGAAGGAAGGAAATAAAGGAAGGAAAGAAGCAAAGAAAGAAGGAAGGAAGGAAAGGAAGGAAGGAAGGAAAGGAAGGAAGGAAAAAAGTGACTGAAGACTATTTTTCACTCTTATAGCATCCCCAGAGTCACGGGATCCAAATTGAGACGCTTGTCAATTGACTCACATTTATGACGGTCGCAATGACCCGGGGTCCCATCATCCCCTTTTTGCGACCTTCTGACAAGCCAAGTCAATGGGGAAGCCGGATTCACTTAACAACCGTGTGACGAACTTAACAACTGCAGGGATTCACTTAACAACAGTGACCAGAAAGGTCATCAAAACGAGGCAAAGCTCATTGAACAAATGTCTCACTTAACAACAGAAATTTGGGGCGCCATTATGGTCGCAAGTCGAGGACTGTCTGTAGAAGTAGTCCTTGATTTATGACCAGAATTGGGAGCAGAATTTCTAAGCGGCTGTTGAGTGAGCCACACCTGATTTTATGTCCGGGTTGGCCACAATTGTTCAGCAAATCACTGCGGTTGTTAAGTGAATTGCATGGTCATTAAGCGAATCAGGCCTGCCCTGTTGACTTGGCTGGTTGGAAGCCGTCGGAGGGTTGCAAATGGCGACCTCTTGAACCCAGGACAGCGGCAACGGTCGTAAATCCGTGCCAGGCGCCCGAATTTTGATCATGTTACTGTGACTTGTTGTAAGTGCGAGGACCAGTCATAAGTCCCCCTTTTTCAGCGCTGTCGTAATTTCGCAGGTCGCTAAACTATCAGTTGTAAGTTGAGGGCTTAACTCTACCCGTAGAGTAAAAATCACCTGTTGAATTTGGCCTAATGGTCAAAGCTCCCTGCCCAGCCACCTCTCTCTCTGACTAACCACAGAGTGAAAACTTAAGATTTAGTTCTACTTTTTTCCAGGCGTGCGCGCGCGCGCACACACACACACACACACACACACACCACATCACATGTGTAACCCAGTTCCTTTTAACTCACATCAGCACAAAACCAAACCAGTAGGTTTTGACTCAGCTGCCTTGCAGCCAGCCAACCACCGTCTGGGCTGTCCGAATTCTCCGTGCCTTTGCGTGGCAGAGAAATTCCAAAGCAGAGAGGGCAGCCCTCCCTAATGGTCACAGCAGGCTAAAAAAAAAAAGGAAAGGACCCTGGTGTGCTAGCAAAAACAACAACAACAACAACAACACACACAACCAAAGAACTATGATCCGACGAGAGAGCAAGCGGTAAGCCGAACGCCTCGAAACCTCCTTTTTTTTCTTCTTCTCCTTCCCTTCCTTTCTCTCTCCTCCTCTTTAGTCACCCGGGAATTTCTTGGTGCTTTCTAAATCCCGTGTCATTCTGAGTAAGGTGAACACACACACAACTCCGTTTTGTCACTTCTCCTCTTTTGCCCTGGTGTGGAAAAAAGGAGGAGCTGCCCTCCAGGCATCCTTGAAAGGCATCTTTCGCAAGGTGCCAGTTTGGGAGAGGCACTGGGCTGAGGGGCATCTGGAGAGCTTCAGGCTGAGCCCCAAACTTAGAAGAGGGCAAGATTTTTCTTTTTTCCCCTTCTTCCCTTCGTATCCTGGAAAAAGGCTTGCAGTTTTTTCTCTCTGCGGAACTCCTTGGGAGCGTTTTCTCCCTGCGTAGAAAAGCAGGAGGGAACGAGATCTATTTACCTGGCGGGCTAGCTCTTACTTCTCACCTGCGGCATGGGGGCCCTTCTGGCTGGACCCCCGGAGGTAAGTTGGCGCAACCGAGGAGGAAAAGAGACACCTCTAAATTGGAAGAGGAACAACGTTTGAAAAAAGTTCAACCCTCAGGCCTGGGCGACCCGGTGCCTAAGACCCCTCGGAAGGATTTGAAACCTTTGCGCCGTTTATCACAACGGAAATCTTACGACAACTCAAATCGCGCCTCAAGCCCAGACTAGCCGGCGTATTTTTTTTTGGCTGGCTGATGTTTTTGGGATGTTGGAAAGAGTTTTTTTTGCTTCAGAGGGAACTTCCTAGTACAAGACCTGCAAGATGCAGCATGCAACGAGAGAGGGGAAGAGGACGGGAAGCCGGAGAGCTGGGGGTGGGGAAGGGCAGCAGGGTGACGGAAGCTGAGAAGGGGGGGCACTTGGCAGAAATGCCCACAGCGCCTCCTCTTTTCCTTGGGGCACAGCTGGCGTTCGAAAACAGCCAGGCACCAGGAAGCTGCCCAGTGTATGCGTGTGCTAGGGTGTGTGTGTGTGCGTGCACGCGCGCTGAGCTCTTGAAATGGGCATTTGAGGAACTTGTGCAAGATTGTGGCACGGGATTGCAAGCAATTTGCTTCAGAGGTCTCTTGCGGGCGATCAGCGGAGCCTCGCCAGAAAAAAAGCAATTGCAATCAACCTCTTAAGACTTATATTCCGCTTTACAGTGCTTTTAGAGCCCTCTCTGAGCGGTTTACAGAGTCAGCCTCTTGCCCCCCCCCCAACAATCTGGGTCCTCGTTTGACCCACCTCGGAAGGACGGAAGGCTGAGCCCGCTTTGATCTGCTCAGGATCGAACTGCTGTCAGTGGGCAGACTTCAGCCTGCAATGCTGCATTCTAACCACTGCGCACCACGGAAGGGAAGGGAGGAAGGGAGGGAGGAAGAAAGGAAGGAGAAAAGGAAGAACGGGAGCACTTATATACCGCTTCACGGTGCTTTCCAGCCCATTCTAAGGGGTTTACAGAGTTCTTGGAGGGATTTGCCTGCCTTGGGAGTTCTGGTTACACCACAAATGCGCGAACGACAAAAGCGCGCCTGACTAAACCACGGTGACAAAACCGCGCCAACAAAACCACGCCGACAAATGAGCGCTGAAGCGCGCCGACAACAGCGCGCCGACAGAAGCGCGCTGTAACCCTAACCCTAAACCTAACCCTAACCCTAACCCTAACCCTTAACCTAACCCTAACCCTAACCCTAACCCTAACCCTAAACCTTACCTTAACTTAAATCGCGCTTCTGTCGGCGCGCTTTTGTCGGCGCACTGTTGTCGGCACGCTTTTGACATCGCGGTTTTAGCGCCGCGGTTTTGTCGGCGCGCTTTTGTCGTTCGCGCATTTGTCGGGTCCCGGGGAGTTCTTATTGAATGGATTTGGATGTATTACTTGGAATCCGGATACCAGGTTGTTGAGAACGGCCAACAGCACCGCTGTTGCTTTTGCAGGCGATCGCGGACCGAGGCCGCTGGTAAGATGGATTCCAGCACCCTCCCAGGAGCCAGCAAGATCTACCGGCGGAAGAGCCGACGCCATATGACCTGCCCCAACCCCCGGGAGATCAACCAGGCGTTGGCCTGCATCAGCCTGGGAGAACTGAACCGGTCCTGCACTCTGGAGGAGCTGATTGAGAAATGCCTTCGCTCCTTTGGTACTGTGGCTGGGGGTGGCGGGATGAGATGCAGACCCTCCCCCCCTTTTGATTCTGGGTGGTGGTGGAGGGGAAGGTGTGGAAGGGAGGGAGAGGGGAGGTGTTCCATAAGGCTAGAGACCAAGGCTGGTTCTAGTGCAAATAGCTAGCCCACAGATAGCCCAGGTAACCATCAAGGAAGTTTTTTTTATCTTTGATGGTGATTGTTTGTAGAAATAACTCAAGGCGGAGAACATATCCAACACAGCTTCCTTCTCCTTTTTCCCCCATGACAGCAACAACCCTGTGAGGGGTTGGTGAGAGAGAGGGAAAGAGAGGGAAAGGGAGGAAGAGGGAGGAAGAGGGAGGGAGAGTGGAGGGAGGGAGGGAGGGAGGGAGAGAGAGAGAGAGAGAGAAAGAAAGAAAGAAAGAAAGAAAGAAAGAAAGAAAGAAAGAAGAGAGAGAGAAAGAGAGAAAGAGAGATATGGACTCACCCAAGGTCACTGCGCCGGCTTTCATGCCTAAGGCAGACTAGAACTCACCGTCTCCTAGTGATTGGCCCAAAGGAATCCAGCTAGCTTTCAAGCCTAAGGCAGGACTAGAACTCACTGTCTCCTAGTGATTGGCTCAAAGGCACCCAGTTGGCTTTCAGGCCAAAGGCAGGACTAGAACTCACCGTCTCCTGGTGATTGGCCCAAAGGTATCCAATTGGCTTTCATGCCTAAGGCAGGACTAGAACTCCCTGTCTCCTAATGATTGGCTCAAAGGCACCCAGTTGGCTTTCAAGCCGAAGGCAGGACTAGAACTCACCGTCTCCTGGTGATTGGGCCAAAGGTATCCAATTGGCTTTCATGCCTAAGGCAGGACTAGAACTCATTGTCTCCTAATGATTGGCTCAAAGGCACCCAGTTGGCTTTCAAGCCGAAGGCAGGACTAGAACTCACCGTCTCCTGGTGATTGGGCCAAAGGTATCCAATTGGCTTTCATGCCTAAGGCAGGACTAGAACTCATTGTCTCCTAGTGATTGGCTCAAAGGCACCCAGTTGGCTTTCAGGCCAAAGGCAGGACTAGAACTCACCATCTCCATGTGATTGGCTCAGAAGCATCCAGCTGGCTGTCATGCCTAATGTGGGACTAGAACTCCCAGTCTCCTGGTGGTTGGTCCAAAGTCACCTAGCCGGCTTTCATCCCTAAGGCGGAACTAGAGCTCACCGTCTCTTGCTGACCAGGAATGTACTGAATTATGGGGCAGAGCTATCCCAGACTGCTTCCTTTCCTCGTTTCTATTCCGTTCCATTTCTGCCTATCGACAGATCCACTTTAACGCCTGTTTTTCTTCTCCAGATGTGGATGGGAAGCTGTGCACCAGCGACTTCATGGTGAACATGACACTGACCGTTCATAGTTGGGTGGTCCCGTCTGCAGAACTGGCTCGCCGTCTTCTGACTTTATATCCTTTTGAGGGGGGAAACGCAAAAATGTTTTTATCTCCTTCAGATATTCCCCATGGTGTTTTTTCAAACGTCTTTGGAAGACGTTTCGCTTCTCATCCGAGAAGATTCTTCAGTTCTACATTTCGGTTCTTGGATGAGAAGGGAAACGTCTTCGAGGAAAACCTTGAAAAGTCCGGTTATCTCTGGAAAAATAACTTTTGGGACAGCCTGGATGGCTGAGAATCTCCATTGACATTCCGTAGAATGTCTTTCCAAGGGGATTGCTGGATATGAAAGACTTTTCATATTTATTCATTCATTTATTAAACTCGTGTGCTGCCCGTCTCACCAAGGGGACCCCAGGCCAGCTTATGTTGTTGTTGTTGGTTGCAAAGTTGTGTCTGACCCATCACGGCCCCATGGACAACGTTCCTACGGGCCTTCCTGTCCTCTCCCATCCTCTGGAGTCCATTGAAGCTCATGCCTTCTCCTTCGGTGGCTCCATCCAGCCACCTCCTTCTCTGCCGTCCCCTTCTTTTTCTTTTGCCCTCCATCGTTCCCAGTATTAGGGTCTTCTCCAGGGAGTCCCTCCTTCTCATTAGGTGGCCAAAGTCTTTGAGTTTCCTCTTCAGGATCTGGCCTTCTAAAGAGCAGTCGGGGTTGATCTCCTCTAGGACTGACCGGTTGGATGGCCTTGCAGTCCAAGCGACTCGCAGGAGCTGATAGACATGGAATAAAATGCCGTATAAAACAATTAAAAACAACAGAGCTTAAATTTAAACATCTAAAATTAAAAACTCCATGAGAGGTAAAATTGCTGGTGGCTTGCTGTTGACGCGGTGCAGGATTCCTTGACAAAAATTACAATTACAGAATCAGTCTAAAGGGACGGGTTTTGCATAAAATGGGTTGGTTCGCCGGTGGTGCCGTTATTTTAGAAAGCTGCACGAATTGGGCCTTGATATTGTTTATTCTTCCGATACTTTATGTGAACCTAGATATATGGGGTTTCGTGCATTATAGGAAGCTGGCAAATTTCTTTTGTCCAGCCTCCAATCGGACCTAAAAGGAACAGCTTTAGAACAAGTATTCTGTGTACTTCAGCAGTCTTCTGGTTTTCTTTAACCAGCACAAAAGTTTGAGTTTTAGCACTTGCAATGAATGACAATTCCCAGGCAACAATTTCTGGGTGAATTACTGGGGCTCCTCGAGAATTAACTTCCCAGGGAGCAATTATGCCAGTTAATTAGGGTAAGCTTTGTAGCAGTATTGAGGCAGTATTGAACTGGTGAACAACGAAAGCAGCCTGACCTTCAAATACTCCAAATAGCTCAGAAGTTACGTGAAGAAAAATGTTGGGGCGTTATGTGAGTTATCTTAGTTAAAACGGTCCTGCTAGAACAGGGATGTCAAACTCAAGACCTGAAGGCCAGATCCGGCTCTCCGGGGACTTAGATCTGGCCAGGGGTGGGATTCAGCCGGTTTGGACCGGTTCGCGCGAGCCGGTTGTTCTGATTTTGTGCAGTTTGGAGAAGCCGTAAGACCAACCCCCGGCTGCTGCTTCTCTGTCGTGCACGCTCTCTGGATGGGACTTAGAGGAAAGTGGTGGCTCACAGGTGCTAAATTGCGCAAGAGATGCTCTCTCTCTCCCAGCGAGAGACGCAGCCGCTGCCCCGGAGGACAGGGATGGAACGGAACAGGCCCCGAAAGGCTCTCAGTCGACCCTCGCCGTGTGGCGGAAGACGCACATGCGCGGAAGCCGTGCATGAGAGCATACGCGGAAGCCGTGCGCCAGAGCATGTGCAGAAGCCATGCGCCAGAGCATGCATGGAAGCTGCGTGCCAGAGCATGTGTTGGAGTTGTGCGCCAGAGCATGCACACTGACATTTTCAGCGAACCGATTGTTAAGTGGGTTGAATCCCACTGCTGAGTCTGGCCCGAGGCCCGCTCTGGTCAACAGCGATGGACTGGCCTATGGCGCCTCTGCCAGTGAAAACGGAGCTCAGGAAGGCCACACGGAGGCCTCCTGGGCTCTGTTTCCTGCCACGATGGTCTCCTGCAGCCCTCTGCCAGTGAAAACGGAGCTTCCGGGTTCCGGAAGAAGGCTGCAGGAGGTTGTCGTGGCCCAGAAACGGAACCTCAGTGAGTGACGTCGAGCTGGCCATGTCCAGCTATGCGCCCCCACCCCCCCCGAAGGGAAGCACAACGCTCATGTGGTCCTCAATGAAAACGATTACGACGCCCCTGTGCTAGAAGGTCTCACCTCGTAAAGGGATTCTGTTGAAAGGAAGGGAGAGGAGTGTATTTCAGCAAAATAGATTCCTGAACACTTTCTCCAAGAATTTGAGAACAAATTAAGCCTTAACTTTATTGATCACATATCAGGAATCAGTCCAGGAGAAGAATCCTTCACGTCAGCTGAGGATCTGCCACTTTGTCCGGTCTGAACTCTCTTCCCACTATCCCCTCCCCCCCCAAGATTTCTCAACTTCGCCAAGTTAAAATGTGTGGCCTTCAATTCCCAGAATTCCCCAGCCACCAAGCTAGTCAAGTTTTAAGATGTGTGGACTTCAAGTCCCAGAATTCCCTGGTTAGCAAACTAATAGACTTTAAGATGTGTAGACTTTAACTCCCAGCCTTCCCCAGCCACAAGATGGTAGACTTTAAGATATATGGACTTCAACTACCAAAATTCCCTGGTCAGCAAGCTAGTTAACGTTAAGATGTGTGGACTTCAACTCCCAGAATTCCCCAGTCAGCAAACTAGTAAACATTAAGATGTGTGGACTTCAACTCCCAGAATTCCCGTCGGCAAGCTAGTAAACCTTTAAGATTTGAGGAGTTCAAGTCCCAGAATTCCACGGTTAGCAAACTAGTAAACATTAAGATGTGTGGACTTCAACTCCCAGAATTCCCCAGTCAGGCATGCAGCTCCAACCTGAACCTCTTGCTCTCTTTTCAGCTACTGGCTTGTAAACTATCCGGAGGCTTTTCACCTGGACCCCCACTTGGAGGAGGTGATCACGGAAATCTTAGAGGTGGTGAGGAACCAAGGCCCAGCAGGACAAAACAACATGCTCGATACATCCTGCCTGTGAGTGGCGACAACCAGTTCAGAAATGGGAATTGCCCTGTGGAAGGGATGGGATGGGCATGGCGAGATTCCAAGTGCCGTCGTTTTTATTTATTTATATGCTAGCCGATAACCCGGCGTTGCCCAGATATTTATTTATTTATAGGGGGAAAATGTCCGGACCAAATGTAATTTCTAATGTTGGATTTTCCCCCTTACCAGAGGGAGCCCCCTTGTGGAGTACTGTGAAGCGGTTACCACGGCAACTCCGCTGTGCTGTACAGTAGAAGCCATTTTAAGGCAGTACAGTAGAATCCATTTGAAGGCACAACAGGCTGTATCATAACAGAACACACACTCCTAGGGGTGTTAGGGGTGTCTTACCCCACAGTATTTGTTTCCAGAGAGTAAGTCATCTGTCTACCAAGTTTGGTTGAAATTGCTCGAGGCATTCCAGAGTTATGCTGGAACACAGCCATTTAGATAGATGATAGATAGATAGATAGATAGATAGATAGATAGATAGATAGATAGATAGATAGATGATAGATAAATAGATAGATAGATAGATAGATAGATAGATAGATAGATAGATAGATGATAGATTGATAGATTGATTGATATAGAAGATAGATAGATGATAATGATAGATGATAGATAGATAGATGATAGATGATAGATGATAGATGATAGATGATAGATAGATGATAGATAGATAGATGATAGATGATAGATGATAGATGATAGATGATAGATGATAGATGATAGATGATAGATAGATGATAGATGATAGATAGATAGATGATAGATAGATGATAGATGATAGATGATAGATGATAGATGATAGATGATAGATGATAGATGATAGATGATAGATGACAGATAGATAGATAGATAGATAGATAGATAGATGATAGATAGATAGATGATAGATGATAGATGATAGATAGATAGATGATAGATGATAGATGATAGATGATAGATGATAGATGATAGATAGATAGATGATAGATGATAGATGATAGTTGATAGATGATAGATGATAGATGATAGATGATAGATAGATGATAGATGATAGATGATAGATGATAGATGATAGATAGATGATAGATGATAGATGATAGATGATAGATGATAGATAGATGATAGATGATAGATGATAGATGATAGAGAGAGAGAGAGAGAGAGAGAGAGAGAGAGAGAGAGAGAGAGAGAGAGAGATTGAATTGAATGCAAGAGGGCTTTCAGGTAGGGAAAAGCGGAATCTGAATGTATCCCATGTTATAGCATTAACTCCATGATAGTTCAAAAAACCTGCTCTATACAGGAAGTCCTCGACTTACGACCGATCATTTAACAAAGGTTTACATTTATGACGGACTTCTAAAAAGCTACTTCAGACCTAGCCTCAGAGTTACCACTGCTGCTCTTCCCGCCCCCCCCCCCCGGTCACATGGTTGCATTTGGGCCCTTGGCAACCTGTTTGCACTTACAACTGATTGCCAAGCCCTCTGTAGATATGTGATCGCCACTTGCAATCTTCTCCTCCGGCTTCCCCAGAAAGTCAGTGGAGCAGCCTGTAGGGGAAGGCTGACAGCTGCTTTGCCCTGCTGAAGGATTTTTCTCTCTTCTCCTACATACACGGAGGTGCGGAGGAGTCCTGCGGTGGGGTGGAGAAACGATGCTCAGGTCATGATGATCTGAGCTTCCTTTCACCAGATATTTGTGGTGGGGAGGGGGGCAGGCAGCTTAAAGACCGCAAAGGGGAGAGCCAGGATTACAGTCATTGAGCAAAGTAGTCCCGTAGCCATCTCGCTTTAACAGCGACTTTGCTTAACGACCGAAATTTCATTCCCAATTTGTGGTCGAATGTCTACTTGTAGTCCTAGCTGAATTACCGTAGAAAGTTTCACACCTCTGGAGGCATCAGAAATACAGACGAATGGCAAAATTGAGCCTCGTCTATCAGAACAAGAGGAGAATTTACAAAGGATCCTTTTTCATTAGAGCCGAGGTGGCGCAGTGGTTAGAGTGCAGTACTGCAGCCACTTCAGCTGACTGTGATCTGCAGTTCGGCTGTTCAAATCTCACCGGCTCACGGTTGACTCAGCCTTCCATCCTTCCGAGGTAGGTAAAATGAGGACCCGGATTGTTGGGGGCGATATGCTGACTCTGTAAACCGCTTAGAGAGGGCTGAAAGCCCTATGAAGCGGTATATAAGTCTAACTGCTATTGCTATTGCTATTCATTTTATTTTGAGATGTCTCCTTACTAGAAGGCATTAATGGTTTTTTTCTCCATTGTGTTTTTGCCCATAGAAGGCAATAACCTGGGAAACGGGAATGGTTGGGCAAACCTAAAATCCCAAATTAACTCTTGGCTTTTCATTTTAGCCGATTTTTGGGGGGGTTATTAATGGAAAACATTGGTCTATATAGCAGGGCTGTCCAACCTTGCCCACTTGAAGACTTGAGGAATTCAACTTCCAGAATTCCTCAACCAGCCATGCTGGCTGGGGAATTCTGGGAGTTGAAGTCCACACGTTTTAAAGTGACCAAGGTTGCGCACGGCTGACCTATAGCAAAGTTTATTTTGAACGCAATCTCCTTGGGGGGAAAAGAGTCCAGGACATTACCCATCCTTTTAAAAAAAAATCTTCTGATTCAGTGGCAAGAAGGAATGATTCATTTTTCTCCAAAAATGTTACCAAATCATGATGAGGATGTAAAGCAGAAGGAAAGTCCAACTAACGTGTCACTTGGTGGAGATGAACCAACAGTGACGAAAACCCATGGGTGTTGCCTTAACACCCATTCTGAGCTTCCATGGTGCTGCTAAGCCTTCTCCTATTCCTCAGGCACTTGAAGGCCGTGCTTCTCAGTTTCTCCTTGGCTGATCTCCATTAGCTTGGTCTTTTCACCTCTCCAAAGCTTTCTGTTCAAGAGACATAAATCTCTGTTCCTCAGGAAAGCACCTGCCTTCTTCAATCTTCTCCTTAGACCATCCCATCTTTCCACAACTATCCATGGAAGCTAACATTTCTCCAGTTAGCTCAGGGGCCTACCATCCACACCCTAGCAGAGTGTTGGTCTTGTTTACAGAGAGCACTCTGCATTTCCACAGAGAAGTCCCCTGGTCTTGTGAATCTTTGGATACTCATGTCCTGCCCCCATCGGAGCCAGAATCTGGGTGGGTGGGGGGAAGACGAGACTGGACAGGAGCTGACAGAGATCGAGGGGGCGGCTTCATTTGAAAATGGGGAGGAGCAGGCTCAGTCAGTCCGGGGCCTTTCAAGATTGGGACGGCTTGTAGGCAGGGAGGAACAGGGCCAAGATGACCAAAGAGAGGTTAAGCAGTGAACGTGAGACACAGAGCTCAGGCGATGAGCAGGGACCGCTCCCTCCTGATCCTCGGGCACGGAGAGTGGAGAGAAGGCAAGAACAGCGCAGACTGACATGACTACCGTATTCGGGAAGAGAGTGTCCCGCCCCTCTTCACAAGGCACACCTGGGGACTGAGACTTAAGGAGATGCTGTGGGGAGGGGCATTTGTCGGGAACAACGCTGAATTTCATGGAGCGGTTGAGTGGCGACGTTTGAGAGAGAGAGAGAGAGAGAGAGGGAGAGAATGTGTGAGTGTCATCACTTTGCTCTGGGACTTGTCAGAAATGTGGGAGCGTTTTTTTGGGGAGATATTTGGAGTAATAAAGGTGCGGTTCGAACAGTCAGATGCCTGCGTTGCCTCTGTGCCGTTCCCTGGGTCACCCGGACTCAGTCCCTAACGAGTCCCTTCTGCCCCTTGTTCTTCCTCCAGGGTGACTCACACCTGGAACCGTTCCCTCAGTTGCCAACCCAGTCCTGCCGGTGGCAAGAAACGTAAAGTCTCGCTGCTCTTTGATCACCTGGATCCAGGTGAGCTAGCCGACCACCTCAGTTACCTGGAATTCAAGGCTTTCTGCCGCCTCTCGGTAAGGAACTGCAAAAGGAGCACGCAACGTTTTTGGCGAGAAGGGTGGATGGATCGTGGTGATAAGCCTTCCTTGTATCTTTTACGGATACCTTTGGTAGTGGAAAAATTGGCTGGTTGAAGACAAGGGTAGACGTAGGAAATTCCCAGTTGAGGATGGCTGAATACCGTATAGATTAATAGAGCCGAGGTGGCGCAGTGGTTAAATGCAGCACTGCAGGCTACTTCAGCTGACTGCAGTTCTGCAGTTCGGCGGTTCAAATCTCACCAGCTCAGGGTTGACTCAGCCTTCCATCCTTCCGAGGTGGGTAAAATGAGGACCCGGATTATTGTTGGGGACAATATGCTGACTCTGTAAACCGCTTAGAGAGGGCTGAAAGCCTTATGAAGCGGTATATAAGTCTAACTGCTATTGCTATTGCTATTAATCAGTGTTTCTCAGCCCTTGGTGGTCCCTCAGGCTGTTTTTTTCTCTTGCAGACGTTTCATTACCACGCTAGGTGACACCATCAGTGTGGGGGGTCACCTACTCTGGGCAAGGAAACGACTGCAAGAGAACGAGCACACTCAGAGGGAGGGCCCCAAGGGCCCCACGTTTCAACCTGAGCTACAAATAACACTCCTTTATTGGAATCCAGCCAGCAGGAACATTTAAGTCGGCGCAATTGTAAAGTTGCTGTGGTTGAGAAACGCTTTATTAGATCACCCCGGCTTCACAACAGGAACTTCCTCAACCAAAGGAAGACGTTTCTACTCTGAAACCGTGGCGATCCTTCTCACTGGAAGAGCAACGGTGATATTTACCCATAACCAGCTGAGAGGTCCATTATTTTACTATTTGAAGAATGTGTTGCATGTACATCCATCTAACCCAAAGTAAATATGAAAGTCCTCCGTACAAAGAAGGCATGTGCCGAGGTGGCGCAGTGGTTAGAGTGCAGCACTGCAGGCTACTTCAGCTGACTGCTAGTTCGGCAGTTCGGCGGTTCAAATCTCACCGGCTCAGGGTTGACTCAGCCTTCCGTCCTTCCGAGGTGGGTAAAATGAGGACCCAGATTGTTGTTGGGGCGATATGCTGACTCTGTAAACCGCTTAGAGAGGGCTGAAAGCCCTATGAAGCGATATATAAGTCTAACTGCTATTGCTATTGCTACATCCATCTAACCCAAAGTAAATATGAAAGTCCTCCGTACAAAGAAGGCATGTGCCGAGGTGGCGCAGTGGTTAGAGTGCAGCACTGCAGGCTACTTCAGCTGACTGCTAGTTCGGCAGTTCGGCGGTTCAAATCTCACCGGCTCAGGGTTGACTCAGCCTTCCGTCCTTCCGAGGTGGGTAAAATGAGGACCCAGATTGTTGTTGGGGGCGATATGCTGACTCTGTAAACCGCTTAGAGAGGGCTGAAAGCCCTATGAAGCGGTATATAAGTCTATTGCATGACCAACAGAGTTGGAAAGGGACCTTGGAGGTCTTCTATCCCAACCCTTTGCACAAGAGGCAAAGGATCTCTTCTCAAAACTCTCCAGTGATGGTGCACCCCGCAACTTCTGGAGGCAAGCTGCTCCACTGATTAATTGTTCTCACTGTCAGGAAATTCCTCCTTAGTTGCAGGTTGCTTCTCTCCTTGGTTAGTTTCCATCCATTGCTTCTTGTCCTGCCTTCAGGGTTTTTGGAGAATAGCTTGATTCCCTCTTCTTTGGGGCAGCCCCTCCAATATTGGAACACCGCCATCATGTCACCCCTAATCCTTCTTTACACTAGACTAGGCATACCCAATTCGGGCAACCGTTCTTCGTAAGTTTTAGCCTCAGGGTCCTTTCAAATTCACGGCTTGAAGGTGGGAACTCAACCCGCCATGAGACCGTCTTCCTGGCATCAGTCATTGGCCCCCCCGTTGTTCACGGGGTATCAACTGAGGTGAAGGAAAAATATTGCACCCTGTTGTGGGGTGCAATGCGGTCTTCCATTGCAAGCTCAGCATGGCTGGCTGGGGAATTCTGGGAGTTGAAGTCCACGGTCTTAAAACCGTGCAGGTTTGAGAAATAGTGCGTTGAGCCTCTTCAGAGTAATTGCTTCCTTGACCTTTGGGGTGGAATTATGCAACAACCACATTCCTTGGTACCCAGTTTGGGCAATTGAAATGTTGCGTTACCCACAACTGCTGCCTACTGATTCCCCCCCCCCCCTCAGTCAGTGGTTGCTTCTGGCAAACCACACCCGAAGCATTGTGTCTTTGGTTGCCCCAGGCTGATATCTAATACAACATCAATGATCTTCTCTCCCACAAGCACCCAGCCAAAACTTACTAGTAAGTCAGGACATGGTGTACCAACTATTTCGAGGCCCACAGGAAATGTGGAAATTTCCTCTCTAGTGGAAATTCCAAATCAACGCAGAAAATAAGGCCTTGCGTCTTTCTGCGTGTCTCTCTCTCTCTCTCTCTCTCTCTCTCTCTCTCTCTCTCTCTCTCTCTCTCTCTCTCTCTCTGTACCAAATTTTACACCCCTTTTGGAGAAGGCTTTACAATAGAAATCCCAGCTGCAAAGGGTCAGACTCTATAAATTGTTTAGTGACCGTTCAGAGTTAGGACGGTTCCACCACAAAACCGCGTTCGACTAAAGCGCGCTCGACGAAACCGCGTAGCTGACGTCATCAACAGGGCGACAACAGCGCGGAGACAGAAGCACGCTGTAAACGCTAAACCTAAAATTAACCCCTAAACCTAAACCTAACCCCCCTAAACCTAATCCTAAACCTAACCCTAAAGCTAACCCTAAACCTAGCCCTAAAGCTAACCCTAAACCTAACCCTTACCTTAAGTTGAATCGGCTTGCTTTCAAAGCGCTATTTAAAGCGCCCTTCTTTCTCCGCGCTCGCTGTTGTCGCCCTGTTGATGACGTCAGCGACGCGGTTTAATCGGGCGCGGTTAGTCGAGCGTGGTTTTGTCATGCCACGGTTAGGACAACACTGAAAAAAGGGACTTACGGCCGTTTTTTTTATACTTACGACTTTTACGGCATCCCCACAGTCATGTGATCCAAATTCGGGTGCGGGGCAACTAGCCAAGTTGATTTTGGGGGGCGGGGAGCCAGATTTGCTTAACGACCACATGACTGACTTAAGAATTGCAATGATTCACAACTGCAGCGGGTGTGGGGGGGGGGGGAAGGTCCAGCAAAATTCACCGAACAGATTAACAGAGTTGGAAGGGACCTTGTAGGTCATCTAGTCCAACCCCTGCCCAAGTGGGAGACGGTGTGCAGTCTCGTCTCTTCTTGAAAGCCTCCAGTGATGAAGCTCCCACAACTTATGAAGGCAACTTCTGTTCCGTGGGCTGATTGCTCTCACTGTCACCTCGCAACTGACAATTTGCTTAACAGCAGAAATTTGGGGCTCAATTGTGGCCGTTAAGTCGAGGACTTCCTATATAACAGGCTGGAAAATGGCCTGTGGAGCATTAGTGGATCCTTACAATTTTGTCCACTGCTTCTCCAAAGCCCTTCCAGGAACTGGTATCAAACTTGAACATAGCAATAGCAGTTAGACTTATATACCGCTTCATAGGGCTTTCAGCCCTCTCTAAGCGGTTTACAGAGTCAGCATATCGCCCCCAACAACAATCCGGGTCCTCATTTTACCCACCTCGGAAGGATGGAAGGCTGAGTCAACCCTGAGCCGGTGAGATTTGAACAGCCGAACTGCAGAACTGCAGTCAGCTGAAGTAGCCTGCAGTACTGCACTCTATCCACTGCGCCACCTCGGCTCTAAACATGAGCAAAGGGGTACAGTATATTATTGAAGATGTGGATTTAAAAAAATAATTAACCAAATATATATGTTGTGAGGTGTCCAGCAGTTTCCACAAGCCACAGCAGTGAGATAACATTTGCAGTAATGCCATCCAGTATTAAGGTTACCATTTGCTAGGCTAGAAAACCACAAATTTCTTACCGTATACAATAATATAAGCAGAAGCCAGTATTGATTCATAGTGATTCATATGCTCCTTCAATGCAATTAAATATCGGAATGTAAGAAAGGAATTGCTTAGCCCAATTTTTACCTGGGATAACAATTTTTGGAACCTGTTGTTTTTGCCCCCTCGAAACTCTGAGCCTGCCACCCCATTCCTAGTCCTGCTCTCCATCCTGAAAATGCCCCTCGAAAAAGTTGAGTATCCAGCCTTGGAAGGAACCAGGGCACGGGAAGTCCTTGACTTACAACCATTCATTTAGCGACCGTTCTAAGACACAATAGCACTGAAAGAAGTGACGCAGGACTGTTTTTCACCCTTACGACCGTTGCCGCCTCCCTGTGGCCACATGATCAAAATTGGAACGCTTCGCAACTGACTCATATTCATGACGGCCGCATTGTCCCGGGGTCAAGGGATCCCCTTTTGCGACCTTCTAACAAGCAACGCAAAATGGGGAAATCCAGATTTCCTCAACAACCGTGTTACTAATTAACACGGCAGTGATCCATTTAACGACTGTGGGAAGAAAAGTCGTAAAATGGGAGAGAATTCACTGAACGAATGTCTCGCTTAGCAACAGACATTCCGGGCTCAACTGTGGTCATAAGTCGAGGACTCTATGTGTCACCTACTAGAACAGTGGGTCTCAACCTTCATAATGCCACGACCCTTTAATACAGTTCCTCATGTTGTGGTGACCCCCAACCATAAAATTATTTTATGTTTTCCATATTTTTTTGAAAATATGTGTTTCCTAATGGTCTTTGGCGACCCCTGTGAAAGGGTCATTTGACCCCCAAAGGGGTCCCGACCCACAGGTTGAGAATCACTGTACTAGAACGTGGTGAGAATTCTCATTCCTGTAAATAAGAAGCAGCAATAATCGTAAGAGATGAGTTTTTAGAAGTGTACAAGAGCATTCCTACAACTGTGGAACGCCTTTCCTTCCCGCCGTCAATCCACCTCAAAAGCGGTGAACCAAAAAACCCAACCAGCCTGGGTGTCCCTTAATTGAGTTCAAAGTGGCTTCCCCAATGAGTCATTTGGAAAACAGTTAGGACTCGGCTTAATCCAGCAAGACCGGTTCTTACCTTTTAAATTGTTGTGTTGGGCAGTACTTGGATTTCCAGAATTACGTGCTGCGTGGATCTGTGCACGGGATCTCATCTCTGGAACGCGCAATCACCTTGTTCAACAGCATCTCCCAGTGGGTGCAAGTGATGATCCTGAAGCGTCCCACGCCCCAGCAGCGAGCAGAAGTCTTCACCAAATTCATCCACGTGACACAGGTAAGGTCCCCACTGGAAAGACACAGAAGCGGGGAGTTTGGCCCATGCAGTTGGGTGGGTGGGTGTGGGGGAGACACAAGAGGATGTTCCTGTTCCTTTCGTGGTCGCTCTGCCGAGACAAACGCTAATGGAGAACCACCTACTCCGGGGTTGGATGGTGGGGAGGTGATGTCTATCGGCACAACCAATGCGAAGGTGGAGAATGGCACGGGTTTGCTTGCATTTTTGCAAAGGGAGGTGGGTAAGAAATGTTCTTTCTGCACCACCTCCCGAGCAGAAAAAGGTGGATCTTAACCAGATGGGAAGTTTGATGCTCAATATATATTTTATGAACTTGTAGGATGTCTGGAGTACGTGGTAAGCTCTGAGCTGGTGGCCTGGGAGAGGAATTTTGATGTGGGCAGAGACCTGGGAATGGAGATGATGATCCAGAGGGATCCAAAGTGAAATGATGCATTAGCTTAGACCTAAAATGAATCTGATCTTTGCTGATAGAAGTTGGCGGCTTGTATCCTCTGAGTAACAGAATAACACAGTTGGAAGGGACCTTGGAGGCCTTCTAGTCCAACCCCCTGCTCAAGCAGGAAACCCTCTCCCATTCCAGACAAATGGCTATCCGATCTCTTCTTGGAAAACTCCAGTGGTGGAGCACTCACGACTTCTGGAGGCAAGATGTTCCACCGATTAATTGTTCTCACTCCCAGGAAATTTCTGACACTAATGTTCCACTGATGCTGGTCTCAAAACTCAATTGTTCAATAAGGTCCAGATGGAAAGTTATCAATTTGGACTTATCAAATTGGAGGCCACTGGGAGGATACGAGAACATGGCTTTTTCTGGCAGCCGGCTCCAAAGTGACTCCTTTCACGCTGTTATATTTTTATCTCACTTTGTATTCAGTCGGTTAGAAAATACAGGTAGTTCTCGACTTACGGCCACAATTGAGAATTACCATTGCTAAACAAGGAAGTTGTTGAATAGGTCGTACCTGATTTTGCGGTTTTATTTGCCACGGTTCTGAAGTGACTCGTGCAGTCGTTAAGTAAATCCAGCTACCCCCGTTGGCTTTCCTTGTCGGAAGCCAGCTAGGAAGATTGCAAACGGTGATTACGGACAAAATACATTCCTCCCAAGCTCATCAACCCCAGGTTGTTTAAAAGATGTCACCCGTGGGGGCATCCAGGTTTGAAAATTAGCTCTGACGTTGAGGAGGCTTTGAAGAAGCCAACTCTTTCTACTCGGGATCCGCTTAAAGCTCCTATCTTGGATAGAGCCAAGGTGGCGCAGTGGTTAGAGTGCTGTACTGCAGCCACTTCAGCTGACTGTTATCTGCAGTTCGGCGGTTCAAATCTCACCGGCTCAGGGTTGACTCAGCCTTCCATCCTTCCGAGGTGGGTAAAATGAGGACCCAGACTGTGGGGGTGATATGCTGACTCTGTAAACCGCTTAGAGACGGCTGAAAGCCCTATGAAGCGGTATATAAGTCTAACTGCTATTGCTATTGTCCTCTTGTTCTTCCTCCTGTTGCAGAAATTAAGGCAGCTGCAGAATTTCAACACCCTCATGGCCATTGTGGGAGGGCTTTGCCACAGCACCATTGCTCGCCTCAAGGAGACCCATGCGCTTCTACCTTCTGAAGTCGCCAAGGTAAGGAAAGAGGACAAAAGAGAGGAGGGGGTTTAGCCTCGGTGAGGTATCCCAAAGGTAGCCATCATGTCCACATCAGTATCCTGGCCTCTTGGCCGTCTACAACAGGAGTCTTCAACCATGGGAACTTTAAGACATGTGGACTTCAATGCTATTTGGGAGCCTTCTGGGAGTTGAAGTCCACAGGGTGTAAAGTTGCCAAGGTTGGAGACCCCAGATCTACAGGATGTCATATCTTATGCCAAGTCCCCGAAGAGCTGGGCATTCTTTCGGGTATGGGGTCTCGAGGTTGGGGAAGCCCATTAGTATGATTTTTTTTCCTCAGAATTTATTTATTTATTTATTTATTTATTTATTTATTTATTTATTATTTATTTATTTATTTAGTTAGTTAATTATTTATCTATTTATCTATTTATCTATTTATCTATTTATCTATTTATCTATTTATCTATTTATCTATTTATCTATTTATCTATTTATCTATTTATCTATTTATCTATTTATCTATTTATCTATTTTTTATTATTTATTTATTTATTTATTTATTTATTTATTTGAAGCTTTTATATGCCACCCAATCCCGAAGGACTCCGGGCGGCTTACAAGAAAATATAAAAAACACATAACAACAATACAATTTAAAACAACAGTCATCCCTCATAAATTCATTCTTGTCGGGGCCGGACCTCAACAGTGAGGTCAACAGCCCCAGGCCTGCCGGAACAGCCACGTTTTTACGGCTTTGCTGAAGGCCATCAGAGTGAGTATGGTCCGGATTTCCGGAGGGAGCTGGTTCCAAAGAGTCGGAGCAGCCACCGAGAAGGCGCTCCTCCGAGGGCCCGCCAGCCGACATTGTTTGGCTGACGGCACCCGAAGGAGGCCCAATCTATGGGATCTTACTGGCCGCTGGGAGGTATGTGTCAGCAGGCGGTCTCGAAGGTATCCTGGCCCTAAGCCATGTAGGCTTTAAAGGTAATAACCAACACCTTGAATTGAGTCCGGAGACCAATAGGTAGCCAGTGCAGCTCACGGAGGACAGGTGTAATGTGGGTGTATCTCGGCACACCCACTATCGCCCGCGCGGCCGCATTCGGAACTAACTGCAGTCTCCGAACCTTATGGCCACAATTGAGCCGAAAGCCAGTTGTTAAGTCAGTTGGGTCCCATTTTACAAACTTATTTTTTGCCACAGTTAAGGGACTCTTAAACTGTTAAGTGAACCATGCGGTCGTTAACCAAATCTGGCTTCTCCCATGGACTTTGCTTGTCAGATGCCAAGAAAACGACGAATCCATGCATTCGTTTTGAAAGGCGCTCTTCAGAAGGGGTGTGATGCTAAAATGGGATTTATCCTTTCTTTCCTGGACTCTTCCCTCTCCCTTCTTCGGGCAGGTGGTTGCCGAAATGACCGAACTGCTCTCTTCAAGTGGAAACTATGGGGCGTACCGCCGGGCCTACGCCGACTGCAAAGACTTCAAGATCCCCATCGTGGGAGTCCACCTCAAGGACCTGGTGACTTTGCACGAAGCCCTCCCGGATCGCGTAGAGGGTGGGCGCCTCAACCTGAGCAAACTGCAGAGCCTCTACGAGCCGGTGTGGGAATTCCGGTTGCGGCAACGGGCTCAGACGCCCTTCGAAGCCAACAAGGACCTGGTGCATTTGCTGACGGTACGAACGATACCCTTGGAGAACTCATGGAAGGGTGGATGAGCAGGCCAAAGTGCAGGCGGTCCAGCGGTGAGCGGGTTGAAGGAAGTCCTTTTGGCTGCCTTTGAAGGAAATCAACCGGAGTCAGACTAAGCCACGGTTAATCTGACTCCATGGTTGGAGAATATGGACTTTTCCCCGCCAGCATTCATAGAATCACAGGGCTAGAAGGGACCTTGGAGGTCTTCTGGTCCACCTCTCTCACCAAGGCAGGAGACTTTATACCAGGGGTTGCCAAGCCCCCGGTCCGTGGCATGCCAGAAACCGGTCCCTGCAAACAAGTAAACCTCTATCCATGGGATGCAGGCACCACACAAAATAATGCTCTTTTCGGTCCTCGTAAAAACTTGTCTCCACAGAATTGGTCCCAGGTGCCCAGAAGTTTGGGGGCTGCTGCCTTATACCAGCCTGGATAATATATATTTTTTTCTTGAAAGTCCTGTTTTTCTTGAAAATCTCCAGCGATGGAGGGCCCACAACTCCAGGAGGCAAACTATTAAGTCCCTACCAGGACAGTGTGCCCTATCATATTACTTATATGAATATTTATATTGTTTATATCAGTGTTTCTCAACCGTGGCAACTTGAAGATGTCCGGACTTCAACTCCCAGAATTCCCCAGCCAGCATTCGCTGGCTGGGGAATTCTGGGAGTTGAAGTCCAGACATCTTCAAGTTGCCACGGTTGAGAAACACTGGTTTATATGCTGTCTGACACAGTCAGTCATGGCCTCAGGTGGGGAAGTGCAGAGGGTGGCAGGCCTTCAAACGCTTCCTTTTGCTGGGACCCCGGGAGAACCAACAACAGGCAGCCATCTCTTCCACAGGCCTCCAACCTGTGGCGTTGCTTAGAAACCTCTCCTCCAGTTTACAAGAGCTGCAGGGTTGCCTAGCAACCGCCTCCCACTACAGGCAAAAGAGGCCCGGCCTGCTTTTCCCAGCCTACTGGGTTGACTCAGTCCCCCAAATGGCTGCATTGACTCCCCTGCTACAGAAATACGGGCCTAGCAGCCAGTCGGCCCTAACCCAGGATGCCTGGTTGCCTAGCAGCAGCCAGTGTGGGCGGGGCCACGGAGCACGGTGATGCAGATGTTGCTTAGCAACTCAGGCAAGGTGAAACCAGAGACTACAGGCCGCATAGGGCATCTTCACTCGATCAGGAGCCTGGTGTCTGACAGGCCCATTTGGACTACAACTCCCATCCTTCCCGGTCTACTCTTTACCAGGATGGGCATTTCGAACCCGCCGGTCAAGGTGGCGGCAGGCTGCAGTATCACGGGTTAAGAGAAGGACTGTAGTGTCGTAATGAGGACAGGCATTGCAGGAGGCTGTAGGGCGTGGAGTCACCCCCTACGGGACCGCCTCGTGCCACACACCTCCCAACGACCTATAAGATCGCACAGATTGGGCCTCCTTCGGGTACCGTCAACCGGGCAATGCCGGTTGGCGACTACTCGGGGGAGGTCTTTCTCTGTAGCTGCCCCGGCCCTGTGGAACGATTTTCCCGCAGAGATCCGGACCCTTCCCACTCTCGCGGCCTTCCGTAAAGCCACTAAAACAGTGATGGGCAACCTTTTTGGCGTGGTGTGTCAAAAATCGGCAAAAGATCGAGCATAACTCGCGTTGTGTGTCACTTCGACAAAAACATAATTTTGCGCAATTTATAGTTTAAACTACAAAAATGTATAATGGCGCTCACAGTTCCCGTTGGCACTCCGCTGTTCCCTGCTGTGGTGCGGTCGTAACCGACAGTCCCAGGAGTAGACTCTCTGTGCCGGCCTGACTGGAGAGAGGCGCGCATTGTTCCCGCGCTCCTCTCCTGCGGGTCCTCCCTCGCCGCGCTGATGACGTTTGTGCGCACGGCACGCACGCCTTACCAGCAGCCCCTGCGCTCAGAAAGGGGCGGCGGCGATACAGTAAGTGAGTGTGGGCGGGGGAGATCACACGTTCCCCCCCCCCCCGTTCCTCCAGCACAGATTCTTTCATCCTCGGCGGCCGTGCAGGAGCCGAGGATGAATCGCATGAAATCCTGTCCGTGTCACCCCAAATGGCTACGCGTGTCAGCACTGACACGCGTGTCATAGGTTCGCCATCACTGCACTAAAACCTGGCTGTTCTGGCAGGCCTGGGGCTGTTGACCCCAAAATATGGTCCAGCCCCTCTCAGAATGGAGTGCATGGTGTGTTTTTTAAAGCCTCCATTTCATCAAGCATGTCGTTTGGTTACAAGATCTTTGTATATTAAACGGATCAATGATGATGTAAGGAATAATTGATATATACATGAATTGAAATACTTAACCACTATATGGATTAATAATTAATAATGGGAAACTATTCTTGGAATTCTGGATGATTGGTGACATTATGGTCAATTGAAAATAGGAATGTGTATTATAAATTAATGGGAAGTCCTTGTTCTAATCTTCGCTTTTTCTCCTTGGAGATAGGTGATGCTATAATACTTTAAAGGCTTATTGTTATTTGATAGATAATTATGAATTTATGGAAATAAGGATGGTTACAAATGAAATAATATTAATGGTAATTTGAACACATAATGCTCAATGACAGTGAAACATTCAGTTATGTTTAATGCAAAACCAGTGATGTTAATCCTAAAACTTAAGAACTGATGCACAAAAACTTGGAACCTAAAATGCTTTCTTGCTTTCCAGCTCTCCTTGGACCTCTACTACTCCGAGGAGGAAATTTATGCCCTTTCGTACTCCCGTGAACCTCGCTGCCTCAAATTGCTGGTAAGAGGAGGACAAAGGCCTGGAGATGGGCCGAGTCTTCCCTGAGGAAGACTCAGGGAAGTCTTGTTTCTTAAATCTCTCTTCTCCCCCTTTTTTTCCCCCTTCACAGCCATCTACCCAGTTCAAGCCCCCTGTAGTTGTGGAGTGGGCACCCAGAGTAGCTACTAAGCCGGACCGTCTCTCTGTCAAGAGGCACGTCCAGCAGATGGTGGAGGTAAGACCATCAAAGCCATCGAGAAAAGAGAACATACGTGGCCCAGGGTTGAATTGTGGGCTCCGTGGTGCCCTCTGGTCTTGGTGGTGTTTCGTGACCCAACTAGGTAATGTCATCAGTGCTAGAGGGTGGGGTGGTTGCAGAGAGGAGGAGAAGGACTGAGGGATCCTTGGTGCTCCCTGAGCTTTGGTGGTATTCTTGCAGACATTTCGTGACCCAACTAGGTAACATCATCAGTGCTAGAAAGGAGGGGAGGTTTTCAGGAAGGAAGAATGGGAGGAGGAGGAGGATGACTGAAGGATCCTTGGTGCCCTCTGAGCTTGGTAGTTTTCTTGCAGACCTTTCGTGACCCAACTAGGTAACATCATCAGTGCTAGAAGGAAGGGGGGTTGTGGAGTGTAGGAGGAGGAGGAGGAGGCTCGTGACGACTGTACAGTCCTTGGTGCTCTCGTGGTACTCTCTTGACCAAAGTAGGTAACATCATCCATCTCTCCCTCTCAAACCCCATCTGGGGCACATCAGTGAGCCTAGCATTTTGCTGCACTGTGGCCCCAATTTGTACCTACGGCCCCCTCCCCCCTGAAGCCATGTCCAGTTCCCGTTTTTCTCCTCCCCTTTTCCACCCAGCCCCCCCCTCTTCTGTTAAAGGAAGACGCTTAGATCCGGCCACTTTAACCACATCCTCTTCTACAAATAAAACATGCTGCTGAAAACACGGTTGCGCATGGCGACAGAGAGAGGAGAGAAGCAAACACCACCACCAGGATTCGTTAGCTTGCAGGGAAGGGTCCACAATCCAAGCCCCACCCCCCCGTCCCCGTCCCCAGCAACTCATATTCCATATTGCTAAATAGCGCCTTAAAACTGTAGGGCGCTTTAAGACATGTGGACTTCAATTCCCAGAATTCTCCAACCAGCACACGGAATTCTGGGAGTTGGAAGTCCAAACATCTTTGCTGGCTGGAGAATTCTGGGAGTTGAAGTCCAAACGTCCTAAAGTTGCCAGGTCCCTGGGGAGTACTGCCTAATAATGTCAAATTAGCAAATGATGGTTTAAGATGCTCTTATATAAACCCTAGGGTGGATCAGTGGCTAAGGTGCTGAGCTTGTCGATCAGAAAATGTCGGCAGTTCGGCGGTTCGAATCCCTAGCCCCGCGTAACGGAGTGAACCCCCGTGACTTGTCCCAGCTTCTGCCAACCTAGCAGTTCGAAAGCACGTAAAAAAATGCAAGTAGAAAAATAGGAACCACCTTTGGTGGGAAGGGAACAGCCTTCCGTGCGCTTTTGGCACTGAGTCATGCCGGCCACGTGACCACGGAGACATCTTCGGACAGCGCTGGCTCTTCGGCTTTGAAACGGAGATGAGCACCGCCCCCTAGAGCTGGGAACAACTAGCACATACGTGGAGGGGAACCTTTACCTTTATATAAACTCAACAGATCTCCACGAAGACCATTACAAACATCAAAGAAGTTTGGGGTGACTTTTTTCAAGCAGCCTCAGCATTGCCAAAGACGGAATAATTTAACTTTTTTTCTCTCCGATCTACTACAGTTTAGCTGGGTTTTTTTTTTTTGCATCTCAAGAGCTGCAATTCTTTTGAAAATCACTGCAGGAGAAATAAGGAATTTTCCTGGCCAGGCCCACACGTACTTTGTGTAGGAGATTTAGGGGTGTGGAGAATCTATACAGTATTGCACCCCAACCTTGGGGATGCAGAGAAAATTGAGAACAGCATGTAGGTCACAGATTTGGGGAAAAGAGGATGTGGGGAGGAAAGAAACAGGGCAAAATGAAATTCAAATATTTATTTCACTCCCCCAGATAGATTTTTAAAGTGCTGAAGCGGAAATTGGTGGTAGCTGAAGAGCGTGTTTTTGCATGCATAAAAAGCGTGCAATTTCTAGGAAACTGAGCCACTTGCCCTGAGTGAAAATTACAGGTAGTAGCTTAGCTTACAATTATTTGTTTAATAACCATTGGAAGTTAAGATGCACTGGGGGGAAAAAGTCCATTTTTCACATTTACGAACCGTTGCAGTATCTGATCGAAATTCCAAGGCTGGGTAAGTGGTTCATATTTACGACGGTTGCTGTGTCCCCAGGGTCCCGTGATCCCCTTTTGCGACCTTCTGACAAGTCAAGGCAACGGGGAATCCAGATTCACTTCACAACCGTGTGAACGACTATCTTCACATATGCAACGGTTCACTTCACGAGGCTGGCAAAAAAAAGGGGTAAAATGGGGCAAACTCACTTAACCAATGTTTCGTTTAACCTTGGGCTAAATTGTGGTCGTAAATCGAGGACTACCTGTAGTTATGACAGTGGCACAGTCCTGCGGTCGGGCAATCCCCATTTGTAATATTTCTAGCTGGCTTCCGACAAATAGAGAATAAACCCCACTAATCCCTTCTAACACTGATGACGTTACTTAGTTGGGTCATGAAATGTCTCCAAGAAAACCAAGCTGAGAGAGCAGCAAGAACCCCACCATTCAACCCTGAGCTGTACCTCTACTCTTCTATCTATCTATATAAAATGTGTGTGTGTGTGTGTGTGTGTGTGTGTGTGCCCGCGTGCGTGTGCGCGTATGTGCGTGTGTGCGTTCCAGCATAACTCTGGAACGCCTCGAGCAATTTCAGCCAAATTTGGTACACAAATGATTTTACTCTCTGGAAACAAATATTGTGGGTGTAAGACACCCCTAAAACCCCTCGAGGTTTGTGTTCTGTTAAGATACAGCCTGTTGTGCCTTCAAATGGATTCTACTGTACTGCCCTAAAATAGCTTCTACTGTACAGCGCAGTAGAGTTGCCGTGGTTAACGGCTTCACAGTACTCCATAAGGGGGCTCCCTCTGGTAAGGGGGAACATTCGGTCTGGACATTTCCCCCCTATAAATCAATACCTGGACAATGCCGCGTTATCGGCTAGTTAGCCAATAAATTTCTCTGTAGACTTTTGCGTCTTGATGGTTTCTGCGTTTCTACCCTTCTCTTTTCCCAACAGTCTGTGTTCAAGAATTACGACCCTGATCAACGGGGCTGCATCTCTCAGGAAGATTTCGAGACCATTTCGATGAGTTTCCCTTTCTCCTTCTATGGCCTGGAAAGAGAACGGTAAGCACCAGGCTTGCACTAACCATTGAAGGAGGACCTCAACAACCATGTGATCAAAATCTGAGCATTTGAGAACCAGCATCTGTTTACTAATGGTCGCAATCTCCTAGGGGGCCAGGTGCAGAGGTGGTATTCAGCAGGTTCTGACCAGTTCTGTAGAACCGGTAGCGGAAATTTTGAGTAGTTTGGAGATCCAGTAAATCCCACCTCTGACTGGCCCCGCCCCCACCTATTCTCTGCCTCCCGAGTCCAAGCTGATTGGGAGGAAATGGAGATTTTACAGTAGCCTTCCCCGGGAGTGGGGAAGGAATGGAGATTTTACAGTATCCTTCAATGGGAGTGGGGAAGGAATGGAGATTTTGCAGTAGCCTTCCCCGGGAGTGGGGAAGGAATGGAGATTTTGCAGTATCCTTCCCCGAGAGTGGGGAAGGAATGGAGATTTTGCAGTATCCTTCCCCAGGAGTGGGGAAGGAATGGAGATTTTGCAGTATCCTTCCCCAGGAGTGGGGAAGGAATGGAGATTTTGCAGTATCCTTCCCCGGGAGTGGGGAAGGAATGGAGATTTTGCAGTAGCCTTCCCCAGGAGTGGGGAAGGAATGGAGATTTTGCAGTATCCTTCCCTGGGAGTGGGGAAGGAATGGAGATTTTGCAGTAGCCTTCCCCGGGAGTGGGGAAGGAATGGAGATTTTGCAGTATCCTTCCCCGGGAGTGGGGAAGAAATGGAGATTTTACAGTATCCTTCCCCGGGAGTGGGGAAGGAATGGAGATTTTACAGTATCCTTCCCCGGGAGTGGGGAAGATATGAAGATTTGGAATGGAGATTTTACAGTATCCTTCCACTGCCACGCCCACCAAGCTATGCCCACAGAACAGGTAGTAAAAAAAAAATTGAATACCACCACTGGTCAGTTGATAGACGTTTTTGGACCTTCCCAGGAAGGTCAATAGGGGAAGCCAGATTCACTTAATGACTGCATGATTCCCCTAACAGCAGTGACTTTTTTAACTGTGGCAGAAACAAGCAAACCCGGAGACTTTGCCCGTCCCGACAGCAATGGAATCAGGGGACAAGACAGGACTTGTTAAGGATGACCTAACTCCGTCTTACTCAACGGGGAGAGGCACATCGCATCCCGCAGACATGACAGCAAACAGGAGATAATGCTAAGGCGTTGTATGTTTGGGACAGCCAATTTCATTTTGCAAACTTGAACAAAAAAAATAATTCTTTTTTTTCCAAGCAGGGAAAGCCCCTTTGTGAGAAGAGTGCAGGATAAGAATCAGTGGGTGTAGGCACCGAGTACGATTTGACATGTGGTTTCTAGGCGCTTATGAGTGCTGGAGGCAGAATATAACCCGTGGCCTAAACATACAATTCAGGATGGTAGCAACCAGTTATACCCAAGAAATTTAAATTCGTCTTTTCGCAACATGTTCAGAGGTCTCGACTTCAACTCCCAGAATTCCCCAGGCAGCTTTCATGCCTAAGGTGGGACTAGAACTCACCGTTTCCAGGTGATTAGCCCAAAGTCGTGTAGCTGACTTTCATTCCTGTGGTGGGTCTAGAATTCCCAGTCTCCTGGTGATTGACCCAGTCACCCAGCCAGCTTTCATGCTTAAGGTGGAATTAGAACTCCCTGTCTCCTGGGGATTGGCCCAAAGTCACCCAGCTGGATTTTAAGAGCCGAGGTGGCGCAGTGGTTAGAGTGCTGTACTGCAGCCACTTCAAGCTGACTGTTATCTGCAGTTCGGCAGTTCAAATCTCACCGGCTCAGGGTTGACTCAGCCTTCCATCCTTCCGAGGTGGGTAAAATGGGGACCCAGACTGTGGGGGCGATATGCTGACTCTGTAAACCGCTTAGAGAGGGCTGAAAGCCCTATGAAGTGGTATATAAGTCTAACTGCTATTGCTATTTTAGGTCTAAAGTGGGACTAGAATTCCCAGTCTCCTGGTGATTGACCCAGTCACCCAGCCAGCTTTCATGCTTAATGTGGAATTAGAACTCCCTGTCTCCTGGGGGTTGGCCCAAAGTCACCCAGCTGGCATTTAGGTCTAAGGTGGGACTAGAATTCCCAGTCTCCTGGTGATCGACTCAAAGTCACCTAGCTGGCTTTCATCTCTAAGGCAGGGCCGGAGCTCACGGTCACCTGGTGGTTTGGCCGATAGTCACTCAACTGGACATGGCGGAATTAGAACGCCTAGACTCCCAGCTTCCAGCCTTAACCACTAGACCAAACTGTCTCTCTTCATCACAGGGAAGGAACCTGGAACCGAGAGAACCTCTCGGAGTACTTCATGAGGGCCTGCGCCATCTTCTCCAAGATGGGCCTGGTGGTCCTGCACGATTTCCAAGAGGTCACTTTTAAGAAACCCACCTTCTGCGACCACTGCAGTGGCTTTGTGAGTTTACGGACCTTTCCCGATATCCCCCCCCCACCCCATTTTGCCTTGGCCGAAATGACTGCTGGAAATGTAATATCAAGAGGTGTTTTCGCACAACTTAAGAAATAAAGACCACTGAAAGGATTGCCCATTGTTGGACCCCCGTACCCCGAAGGCAGTAGTGGTAGAAGGGAAACTTTGCAGCTAGACTCTCTCCTCCTCCTCCGAGTTGGAAGGGACCTTGGAGATCTTCTAGTCTAACCCTCTGCTCAAGCAGGACACCCTGTGCAATTTCAAACAAACCGATTCATTTATAACAGATTATCAGATCTCTTCTTAAAATCCTGCATGGTTGGAGCACCCACAACTTCTAGAGGCAAGTAGTTCCACTGGTTAATTGTTCTCACTGTCACGACATTTCTCCCTAGTTCTCGGTTGCTTCTCCCCTTGGTTAGTTTCCATCAGTTGCTTCTTGTCCTGCCTCCAGGGGCTTAGGGGCATAGCTTGATGATCCTCTCTTCTTGAGCCCCATAGATATTGGGACACTGCTATCGTGTCACCCCCTTCTTTTCATCAAACCAGACATACCCAATTCCTGCAACCGTTCTTCATATGTTTTAGCCCCCATATTTAAGTAGTTCTTTCCAGAACTACTCTGCTAGACTTCTAGGCCCTCCATCAGGACTAGGAACATGCTATTTTTTTTTTCAGAAGAGGTGTGATTTGAGGATCTCCAAGGATGTTTTATTCCCGTTATCTGGCTGCCCTGTGTAGGCACAAACACTAGTCTTAAACACTGCTCCTCACACTTAGGGAGTGAAAAGATGGAGACCAACTCCCAGAATTCCCCAGCCATCCTAACCTTCCTGTTGGAAGCCAACTCTGGGGACTGCAAACGGGGACACCTCCGTAACCAAGATGTATATTTCAGATGGGGAATAAAACCCTGGGAAAGGAAGCCACAGGGAAATGAAAATAAAATTATCTGTTCGCGCAAGTAATGGCTGGCAGAGCTCACCCAGCTGTTTGCATCCTTCCAGATGCGGTCTCAAGGGGGGGAGGGTCTTGCAACCTAAACTAACCCATTTTCTTTCTTTCTTTCTTTCTTTCTTTCTTTCTTTCTTTCCTTCCTTCTTCCTTCCTGCCTTTCTTCCTTCTTGCCTTCCGTCTTTCTTTCTCTTTCTTTCTTTTTCTTTCTCTTTCTTTCTCTTTCTTTCTTTCTTTCTTTCTTCTTTCTTCTTTCTTCTTTCTTTCTTTCTTTCTTTCTTTCTTTCTTTCTTTCTTTCTTTCTTTCCTTAGATATGGGGAGTCACCAAGCAGGGATACAGATGCAGGGGTGAGTGCGCCCTCTGCTGGGCTCCTGTTGGCTCAGCACAATTGCTTTTCCGAATCCAATGAGGTGGGAGGGCTCTAAACCCCACCCCACCCCCCCGAATTGGGACAGCTGCCAATGGGTGTTAAATGGGGTTAAGGGTTAGAGCAAAGCCCGCATCCTTCCAGCACTGATGATGTTGCCTAGTTTGGTAATGAAACGTCCGCAAGAAAACAACCAAGATCTAGAGTAGAAGGCTCCAAACTTGGCAACTTTAAGACTTGTGGACTTCAACTCCTAGAATTTTCCAGCCGGGGAGATGAAGTCCACAAGTCTTAAAGTTGCCCCCCACCCCCGCAAAAAAATTTTTTGGGGGCGGGGGCTGCTCTAAGAGCACCCGGGAGCCTATAATAAATTGGAGAACGATGCTAACAATAACTGAAAATTCATATTTTTGCGGTGTCTGAATAAGATGCTGACACCAGCTCAGTGTTTGAAATATAAATCAATGTATTTGCAATCTACATGTGCACTCAGCTAGGGTGGTCAGACAAACAGGAGCTTCCTGAGGTAAATCAACACCGCAGGGATATCGTGAGGTAAATTACATGGTTCACCAACAAAAGGGCGAACGACAAAACCGTGCCCGAATAAACCGCGGTGACAAAACCGCGTGTTCTAAAGCGCTCTGACGAATGAGTGCTGAATCGCGCCGACAACAGCGCGGCGACAGAAGCACGCTGTAAAACTAAACCTAACCCTAAACCTAAACGTAACCCTAACCCTAACCCTAAACGTAACCCTAACCCTAACCCTAAACGTAACCCTAACCCTAAACGTAACACTAACCCTAACCCTAAACGTAACGCTAACCCTAACCCTAAATCTAACCCTAAACCTAACCCTTACCTTAACTTAAATCGCCCTTCTGTCGACGTGCTGTTGTCGACGCGCTGTTGTCGGCGCGTTGATGACGTCGTGGTTTTAGCGACGCGGTTTAGTTGGGCGCGGTTTTGTCGTTCGCCCTTTTGTCAGGTCACGAAATTACATACACCCACACGGAAAAAAAAAAGGCACAGAGGGGAGGAAAAAAAGATACTCTCCCTTTACACTCTGGGACCAATGAACCACAACTGCGTGCTCTGGCTCAGTGTCCAACCTCGCTGCTCCAGCTATTAAATTAAATTTTAAAATGTGTATTTGTGTATGTGCATCCTTAGTACTGAAGGAATAAAAGTGCCTTGCCCAGCACCATGGGTGTTGTGGTACCAGGTTGGAGAGGACTGGGAACAGAAGCCATTGGGGGTGTGTGGGTGACAATTAATCTTCTCATTGCTTTGATCTGAAGCCTTTTTTCCTTTTCTTTTTTTGGTGATCCTCTCCAGATTGTGCCATGATCTGCCACAAGCACTGCAAGAACCAGGTGGAGGTGGAGTGTCACACTCGCCGCTTACCGTCCTCCTCCTCCTCCTCCTCCGACAGCACTCCGCGCGCATCCACAGCCACGCTAGCTATGAGTCACCATCCCAGCTCCGGTATATGGGCCGTTGAGGGTAAAAAAAAAAAAGGCTTTTTAAAAAAAAAATAAGCACGCACGTCTCGCTTAACAACCACGTTGCCTAGTGATGGAGATTCTGGACCCAATTTGTGATCGTAAGCCAAGGATGTGAAACACAAGGCCCGCGGGCCTGCAATGTGGTGGGATCTGGCCTGCAGGGCAGTCCTGGAAAATTTAAGGGGTCAGCCCGTGTTGCCGTTGTGGCCCACCAGCAGCCATTGCAGCTGGCAGCAGATTCAGACAGTGAGGAGGGTTGGGGAGGAACCTGGGCCAGTCCTGGAGTCTGGGAAAGGCTCGGATGAGGGCTCTGTGTCGGAGGCAGAGAGGGGGCCAGGGCCGTCCGGCAGTTATCAGCTGCCTTCAGAGTCAGGCATCAGTGAGGCAGAAGAACAGCTGGAGCCTGTTCCCAGTGTGTCCATGCGCAGAGCTGCCAGAGGAAGGGAAGAGCTAAAGAACAGGGTTGGAGTAAAGCCACAGGTGGACGATGAATGGCCCCTCCCAGGGGGAATAAAAGAGGAGCGAAAGGGGAGTGGAGTTTGCAGGAGACCATTAGTTCGCTTCATTGGTTCGTGACTCTCCGAGACTCCTTGCCATGTTCTGCAGAGATCGTCCTGGCAGCTCTCCAAGCCAGATAAGGTCTGTGATTGTAAATCCTCCCTTGAAAGACTTGGCTGGAGGTGAAGGAGCAGAATTCAGAGTCAATTAATAAAGGAGGTTTTGTCGGGACAACAGGGAGTTTGCTTCATGCTCTTGGGAAGCCTCGGTCAGAATAGTCGCTTCGGCCAGAGGAAAATTCGGGCCAGCAGTTTGGTGAGTGGCGTCAAGCTGGCCACGCCCACACCACTGGCCACACCCACCCAGTCAGCCAGCCCCCCCCAGCCCCCCCCCCCAGGTCAACCACAGCCTTGACCTGGTGGGAGTGGCTTGCCGGCCATGTGTTGTTTTTTTCTCTCTCTCTCTCTCTCCCTCCTTTTGTCTCTGTGTTCCTTTTTCCTTTTTTTCTTTCATCTCTCACTTTTTCTTTCTTTTTTTCTTTCTCTTTCTTTCTTCCTTTCTTTCTCTTTCTCTCTCTGAGTGTGTGTGTGTGTGTGTGAGAGAGAGAGAGAGAGAGTGGTGGGTTTCAAAAATTTTTCGAACCTACTCTGTGGGTGTGGCCTCCTTTGTGGGAGTGGCTTGCCAGCCATGTGACCTAGTGGGAGTGGCTTGCCGGCCATGTGTTTTTTTCTCTCTCTCTCTCTCTCCCTCCTTTTGTCTCTCTGTTCCTTTTTCCTTTTTTTCTTTCATCTCTCACTTTTTCTTTCTTTTTTTCTTTTTTTCTTCCTTCCTTCCTTTCTTTCTCTTTCTCTCTCTGAGTGTGTGTGTGTGTGTGTGTGTGTATGTGAGAGAGAGAGAGAGTGGTGGGTTTCAAAAAATTTTCGAACCTACTCTGTGGGTGTGGCCTCCTTTGTGGGAGTGGCTTGCTGGCCATGTGTTTTCTTTCTTTCTTTCTTTCTCTCTCTCTCTCTCTCTCTCTCTTTCCTTCCTTTTGTCTCTCTGTCCCTTTTTTCTTTTTTCTTTCATCTCTCACTTTTTCTTTCTTTCTTTCTTTCTTTCTTTCTTTCTTTCTTTCTTTCTTTCTTTTTTCTTTCTTCCTTCCTTCCTTCCTTCCTTCCTTCCTCTTTCTCTTTCTCTCTCTGTGTGAGTCTATGTGTGTTTGTTTGTGTGTGTGTGTGTGTGTGTGTGTGTGTGTTAGTGGTGGGTTTCAAAAAACTTTGGAGCCTCTTCTGTAGGTGTGTCCTGCTTTCCGGGTCCACTGGTGGAACCTCTTCTAACCGGTTCGGTAGATTTGACAAACCGGTTCTACCGAACCGGTGCGAACCCACCTCTGCACCAGGCCAAAGATGCGAGGGTCATCCCAAGAGCATCTCCTGCCTCCGAAAATCTGGATTGAGCGTACGAGACCTCGTCTTTTATCCTCTTGCAGGCTCAGAGGAAGAAATGTTTCTCTTCCCACCAGGATGGGAACAGGGCAAGAGCCCCATGGTCTCCTTGTCCAGCAGCCCCGGCAACCGGACGGTCAAACATGCCAGCACCCAAACCGAGCAGGCCAGCCCAGCAGCTGAGGAGCAGGAGGGACGGCCGGAGGATGGTTGCAGCAAAACCCAGAAGCAGCTCCTGGAACTGGTGAAGGAGCTGGAAAAGGTGAGGATATGGACGGGGGAAATAACAATAATCGTGGCTTTTCTCAATCCCAGGCACATTTAAGGTGTGTGGACTTCATTTCCCAGAATTCCCCAGCCCGTTTGCGGTATCTGATAGTACCACGAACACATTTTTTTCGAAAATAAGGCACTTACTGGCCCAACTGGCCCTGTAGAGAACCACTGGCTTGTTTAACGACTGTGGCATACACTGTTTTGGTCACCACACTACAAAAAAGATGCTGAGACTCTAGAAAGTGTGCAGAGAAGAGCAACCAGGATGATTAGGGGACTGGAGGCTAAAACATACGACGAACGGTTGCAGGAACTGGGCAGGGCTGGTTTAGTGAAGAGAAGGACCAGGGAAGACATGATAGCAGAGTTCCAATATTTGAAGATTGTCACAGAGAGGAGGGGGTCAAGCTATTCTCCAAAGCACCTGAAGGCCAGAAAAAGAATAATACCGTCATTGAAGAGCTAATAGGCGTTAGGAACAATTACGCAATTACGGGAGGTAATTGTGCTCAGCTGGTGGTCATTAGGCTCCTCTCCAGACTATAAAAAGACTGCTTGTGTACATGGCCCTCTTGCGGAAGTCAACACAGGAACGAATGTCGGAGAACATTGTTAGAAACTTGGCAGGCTGTATTGCTGCCAAGCCTTATCTGTGTTTATTGCTGCCCAAGCTTGTCTGTGCCGGGTTGCTGCCAAGGACCTGTCTGTCTGTTAATTAAACGCCGTAACTTATCTTTGACTCGGAGTGTGTGTTGGTGTGGGACGAGGGGGGTCAGAACAGGGATGCATGCCAGCCTCCCCACCATTCTGATGCCCTCTTCTCTAAACCCCTCGCTCTGACCTGCAGGAACGGGACGGGCTGCTGACGGCCAACCAATCTCTTCAGAGCCGCTACGCGCAGCTGGAAGCCGAGAACAGGCGGCTGCTGAAAACAGGCAGTCCGGGCTCCCTCTACGAAATCGCGCCTCGGTTTATCTGAGTCGGCTTATCTGTCGCTTTGCCGTCCTCTGCCACGGACTCCGAGGACTGAAGGGAGCTTTCCGGAGGGGCAAGCACCGAGCCTCGGTGTGCCAGGGAGCAGGAGAAGGGACTGGCGGAGGAAGCTGAAAAATTAAAACGGCAAAGAAGAAGAAAATTTGGGAGCTGATAATAGACGCTGTCCTGGGGGGTGGGGGTGGGGGTGTGTGTTGTTAATTTCCACCTGAGGAAATTAACAACACCTTTGCAGTCCTAGAAGGAACGGTGAGGATCTGGTCCCTTTCCCACGGAGCTTCGTATTTGTAATTTATTTATTATGGGTTATTTTTTTTAATGTACGAGCATTTTATGGCTCTGGCAGCTTTGGGGGATTTGTAAATAAAGAGCACAATTCCGAGAGTTAATACCAGCCATATTAGTATTCCTAACCTAAAAGTAATCGGTTTGAATATCTTGAGAAAAGTCACAAGGGCGTGGCGGTGGGGGGGGTGGGGAGCGAGCTTCAAGTCCAAAGACCAGTTGTTCAGTCACGCAGGCCGGCTGCAAAATACACAGAAATCTACAGTGAAATGGACCTTCCCACGAGGAGTGGTCCGCCTGCAGCTTTAAGACGGGTGGACTTCAACTCCCAGAATTCCCCAGTCAGCTTTTAAGACGGGTGGACTTCAACTCCCAGAATTCCCCAGCCAGCATCCTTTTAAGACGGGTGGACTTCAATTCCCAGAATTCCCCAGCCAGCATTCTTTTAAGACGGGTGGACTTCAACTCCCAGAATTCCCCAGCCAGCATCCTTTTAAGACGGGTGGACTTCAACTCCCAGAATTCCCCAGCCAGCATCCTTTTAAGACGGGTGGACTTCAACTCCCAGAATTCCCCAGCCAGCATCCTTTTAAGACGGGTGGACTTCAACTCCCAGAATTCCCCAGTCAGCTTTTAAGACGGGTGGACTTCAACTCCCAGAATTCCCCAGCCAGCATCCTTTTAAGACGGGTGGACTTCAACTCCCAGAATTCCCCAGCCAGCATCCTTTTAAGACATGTGGACTTCAACTCCCAGAATTCCCCAGCCCGAAACTTTACACAACCCACCAGAAGGCAGAAAAAATAAAAAGCTTTATTTTGAACACGGATCTTTACACAGCAAGAGTTTGGGTTGAATGAGTGAGAACCTTATCAGGGATCTGAGCTGTGTTAGCAATCCCAGACCGTTAAATTTCAACCACATCTATTTGTCCCCCCCAAAACACCCCCTTTTTTTAAATACAAAAGGCCATTGGGCCATCAATACATATGATCATCCTGGGCCTCCCAAGCCACAATTCCCTTATTCCTCAGCCAGGGAAGCTAAGCAGATATGGATATATATGAACCAGCCTTCCTGGTTCAAACCCACCACCACCAAGATAACCAAAGGAGGCGGCAAGAGGCACACACACACCCCCTCCAATAATACCCCAAGCACCCACTCACCCAAAACAACTTATGCATTTCTGCTTGCAAATTAACAGATACCTAATTTGGAAGCTTTCTTTACAGTAAAAATCTAAATCAGGAGTCCCCAAAACTTGGCAACTTTAAGACTTGTGGATTTCAACTCCAAATCAACTTTAAATCAAAGCCCATGGATCTTCTTCCCTTTCCCCAGCTAGGCACCCCATTCCGTGGCCTTTAGAGTGCAAAATGAAGTCTAAATACAAAATACTTATTTTTGATTTCGGACAGCCAAGAATTGTTTAGTGGCTTCCCGGCTGCTCTGCCGCGTGGCCTTCCTTCCCAAACCTTCCCCTATAGCTTAAGAGAGCTACGGCTCTCCTAAAGTTGGCGTGATCTTTGGATTAGAGGAGCTTGCCTTTACGGGGCACATCTGGCCCCAAGGACCACATCCTTATTTAAAGCTGCGTCGCCTCCATCCTGGAGAAAGGCGAGATTGAGAATTGGACACGTTCGGTGGGACTCCGTGGCTCTTCCTGAATTTCACACTCTCTGGCCACGCCGACCCACAGCAGCCAGTTTCACATCCTCTTCCTTTATTTCTTCTTTTTGTTGCCCCGTTTAGACCAGCGCTGGCCTCCTCCTCCTCCTCTTCCTCCTCCTTCTCTCCTCTTCTCCCAGGTGGGCATGGGGGCCTCGATTTCGTTTGGACGTCCTCCCCGGTCTGGGACGCTGCCCGTCATCAAGATCTGTGGGAGGGAGGGAGAGAGGAAAGGAAGGAAGACAGGAGAGAGACGGACAAGAAGGAAGGAGGAAGGGAGGGAAGGGAAGACAGGAGGGAGACGGAGAAGGAAGACAGAATGGAAAAGGGAAAGGGAGAAGAGGGGACCAGAGGGGAGAGGAGAGGAAGGAAAAGAGATAAGAAAGGGAAAGAGGAAGGGAAGACAGGAGAGAGGGAGAAGGAAGGAAGGAGACAGAAGGGAAAGGGAGGAGAGGAAAGTGGAGGGGAGAGGAAGGAAAAGAGAAAAGAAAGGGAAAGAGGAAGGGAAGACAGGAGAGAGGGAGAAGGAAGGAAGGAGACAGAAGGGAAAGGGGGGAGAGGAAAGTGGAGGGGAGAGGAGAGGAAGGAAAAGAAAGAGGAAGAGGAAGGGAAGAGGAGAGAGAGGGAGAGGAAGGAAAGAAGGGAGGAGACAGAATGGGAAAGGGAGAAGAGGAGAGGGGAGGAAGGAAAAGAGAAAAGGGAAAGAGGAACCGAAGACAGAAGAGAGAGGAAGAAAAAGGAAGGAAGGATAGTGAAGGGAAAAGAAAGAGAAGGGAGGAGAGAGGAAGGAAGGAGATTGAAGGGAAAAGAAAAGGAAGGGGAAGAGAGGAGGAAGGAAGACAGGCTGAAGGGAGGGGACACCAGCATCCTCCCCCTCTCAGCCTCTCCACCCCAAGATTCAACTCCTTTCAGTTGTAAAATCTGGGTTGTGCAGTCTGTTGAGTGAACCGCGGGGGGCTGGCATTGGGCCCTGGGCTAAGCCGTGAAGAGCTTGAAACCCCCTTGGGGTCCTCCTCCCCCTCCTCCCCCCTCCAGCTGTTGGGGGCCCAGATGTCCCCTCCAGCTCATACCTTGTTGACGGCACAGCTGGTCTTACTCCGCAAGGCCCCACTGCTGGTCTTCACGATACGAGAAAAGTCCTCGCGGGCAGCCAGCAGGTGGGCAAGGGAGAGCTGGGAATCTTCCGGCAAAGACCTCCGTAAAGGTTGGAAGGCTTCGGACATGGCTGCGCTTCGGTTCTGGGAGGGGACGAGAGATGAGAAAAAGAGACAAGGCTCCAGAGACGGCTGTGTTCTCTCTTCCCCAACTCCGAGTTTGGTCTAATGGTTAAGGCACTAGACTAGAAAGAGGGAGACCGTGAGTTCTAGTCCCGCCTTGGGCATGAAAGCCGGCTGGGTGACTTTGGGTCGTTCACCAGGAGATGGTGAGTTCTAGGTTTGGGTTTAGGTTTATTGGATTTATATGCCGCCCTTCTCCCAACATAAAAGAAAACACATATTACAAAAATTAAAAGGGACATTAAATAAAGTATCCCAAAAAACTCCCAATTGATATTTACAATAAAAAATTAAAAATTAAATTAAAATTAACAACCAAATTAATCCTATATTTTATTCTATTCAGGCCAGGCCGGCTTGATGGAAAAGCCAACTTTTTAGGGCGCGTCGGAAGGACCGGAGGTAGTCCCGCCTTAAGCACGAAAGCTGGCTGGGTGACTTTGGGCCAATCACCAGGAGACAGTGAGTTCTAGTCCCGCCTTAAGCATGAAAGCCAGCTGGGTGACTTTGGGCCAATCACCAGGAGACAGTGAGTTCTAGTCCCACCTTAAGCACGAAAGCCAGCTGGGTGACTTTAGGCCAATCACCAGGAGACAGTGAGTTCTAGTCCCACCTTAAGCATGAAAGCCAGCTGGGTGACTTTGGGACAATCACCAGGACACAGTGAGTTCTAGTCCCGCCTTAAGCATGAAAGCCAGCTGGGTGTCTTTGGGCCAATCACCAGGACACAGTGAGTTCTAGTCCCACCTTAAGTACGAAAGCCAGCTGGGTGACCTTAGGCCAATCACCAGGAGACAGTGAGTTCTAGTCCCACCTTAAGCACGAAAGCCAGCTGGGTGACTTTGGGCCAATCACCAGGAGACAGTGAGTTCTAGTCCCGCTTTAAGCACGAAAGCTGGCTGGGTGACTTTGGGCCAATCACGAGGACACAGTGAGTTCTAGTCCCACCTTAAGCACGAAAGCCAGCTGGGTGACTTTGGGCCAATCACCAGGACACAGGGAGTTCTAGTCCCACCTTAAGCACGAAAGCCGGCTGGGTGACTTTGGGCCAATCACCAGGAGACAGGGAGTTCTAGTCCCGCCTTAAGCACGAAAGCTGGCTGGGTGACTTTGGGCCAATCACCAGGACACAGTGAGTTCTAGTCCCGCCTTAAGCACGAAAGCCGGCTGGGTGACTTTGGGCCAATCACCAGGAGACAGTGAGTTCTAGTCCCACCTTAAGCACGAAAGCCAGCTGGGTGACTTTGGGCCAATCACCAGGAGACAGTGAGTTCTAGTCCCACCTTAAGCACGAAAGCCAGCTGGGTGACTTTGGGCCAATCACCAGGACACAGGGAGTTCTAGTCCCGCCTTAAGCACGAAAGCTAGCTGGGTGACTTTGGGCCAATCACCAGGACACAGGGAGTTCTAGTCCCGCCTTAAGCACGAAAGCCGGCTGGGTGACTTTAGGCCAATCACCAGGAGACAGTGAGTTCTAGTCCCACCTTAAGCATGAAAGCCAGCTGGGTGACTTTGGGCCAATCACCAGGACACAGGGAGTTCTAGTCCCACCTTAAGCATGAAAGCCAGCTGGGTGACTTTGGGCCAATCACCAGGACACAGGGAGTTCTAGTCCCGCCTTAAGCACGAAAGCTAGCTGGGTGACTTTGGGCCAATCACCAGGACACAGGGAGTTCTAGTCCCGCCTTAAGCACGAAAGCCAGCTGGGTGACTTTGGGCCAATCACCAGGACACAGGGAGTTCTAGTCCCGCCTTAAGAATGAAAGCCAGCTGGGTGTCTTTGGGCCAATCACCAGGAAACAGTGAGTTCTAGTTCTGTCTTAGACACGAAGCTGGCTGGATGACTTTGGGCCCATCACTAGAAGACAGTGAGTTCTAATCCTGCCTTAAACAAGCAAGCCAATCATTCTCAGGCCAACGTTGAGCATACATTCGCTGCCTTGAGTTATTAAAAAATAATAAACGTGGTACATGAATGAATGGATGGATGGATGGATGAAGTTTAGTTAGTCAATCAGTCAGTTCCAAGAGCTTCTGAAATCTACCTTGGCCCTCTCAGACCAATGGAAGGACGCAACGGTGACATCAAAACGTGTCAGCATCATGTGTCTTCGGCACTGGTATTCAGCCCCCAGCAGTTGGTTAATCTCGTCCAGCGCTTTCTGATATTTTAAGGAGAGCGAAAGGGGGAAGCAGAGATGCTTAAGACCCATCAGCACATAACCAGAAAGCCCAGCCCTCCTTCTCCTCTACTGCCAACTCTAGAGGCCTCCTACCCATTGCTCAGAGGTCAACGGGGCCTTCAGGAGTGGTGCCGTCCGGTCGGGCTCCGGCCCTTGAGCAGCCAGAGCCTCAGAAACCTGAAAGAAGCATGGCGTTAGCTTGCATAGATTGGCGAAGAGAAAGAGGCCGATAGCACCACAAATGATCAACACAATAGAGTGTTAATGCCGCTTTGTGAAGCCGCGGAAAGGCCACACTTAGAATACTGCATCTAGCTTTGGTTGCCAAGATGTCAAAAAGATGTAGAGACTCTAGAACAGTGTTTCTTAACCTTGATGGCTTTTAAGTCCTGTGGACTTCAACTCCCAGAATTCCCCAGCCAGCTATGCTGGCTGGGGGATTCTGGGAGTTGAAGTCCACAGGACTTAAAGTCGCCAAGGTTGAGAAACACTGCTCTAGAATTTACAGGTAGGGGCTCCCAACCAGAGGTGCCAGACGATATTCCAGGGGGTACGAAAACTTGGGACTTAGCCTGTTTCCCCGAAAATAAGACCTCCCCAGATAATAAGCCCAATTGTGCTTTGGAGCGCATGGGCTAAAAAATAAGCCCACCCCCCCAAAAAAATAAGCCTTCCCTGAAAATATTGCAACGCAGCCAGCAGCCATGAGGTGACCCCGCTTGCTGACTCCTGCACCTCAAAAATAATAAGGCCAAGCGCTTATTTCAGGGGACAAAAAAATAAGGCCCTGTCTTATTTTCGGGGGAAAGACGGTAGAAGTTTCACAATTATAGTGCATATGTATAAATATATACATATAATTATTTCTTTCTTTAAGGGGTGTGAGAATATATTCTAGGGGCATGGGGTATAGAAAAGGTTCGGACAGTGGTGAAATTCGATTTTTTTTACTACCAGTTCTGTGGGAGTGGCTTGGTGGGAGTGGCTTGGTGTGGCAGGCATGCCTTGGTGGACATGGCAGGGGAAGGCTATTGCAAAATCTCCATTCCTTCTCCACTCCTGGGGGAAGGATACTGCAAAATCTCCATTCCCTCCCCTCTCCTGGGGGAAGGATACTACAAAATCTCCATTCCCTCTCTACTCCTGGGGGAAGGATACTACAAAATCTCCATTCCCTCTCTACTCCTGGGGGAAGGATACTACAAAATCTCCATTCCCTCTCTACTCCTGGGGGAAGGATACTGCAAAATCTCCATTCCCTCCCCTCTCCTGGGGGAAGGATACTACAAAATCTCCATTCCCTCTCTACTCCTGGGGGAAGGATACTACAAAATCTCCATTCCTTCTCCACTCCTGGGGGAAGGATACTACAAAATCTCCATTCCCTCTCTACTCCTGGGGGAAGGATACTGCAAAATCTCCATTCCCTCCCCTCTCCTGGGGGAAGGATACTGCAAAATCTCCATTCCCTCCCCTCTCCTGGGGGAAGGATACTACAAAATCTCCATTCCCTCTCTACTCCTGGGGGAAGGATACTGCAAAATCTCCATTCCCTCTGCACTCCAGGGGAAGGATACTGCAAAATCTCCATCCCTTCCCACTCCTGGGGGAAGGATACTGCAAAATCTCCATTCCCTCCCCTCTCCTGGGGGAAGGATACTGCAAAATCTCCATTCCCTCTCCACTCCAGGGGAAGGATACTGCAAAATCTCCATCCCTTCCCACTCCTGGGGGAAGGATACTGCAAAATCTCCATTCCCTCTCCACTCCAGGGGAAGGATACTGCAAAATCTCCATCCCTTCCCACTCCTGGGGGAAGGATACTGCAAAATCTCCATTCCCTCCCCTCTCCTGGGGGAAGGATACTGCAAAATCTTCATCCCTTCCCACTCCTGGGGGAAGGATACTGCAAAATCCCAAATCCCTCTCCACTCCTGGGGGAAGGATACTGCAAAATCTCCATTCCCACCGCACTCTGGGGCCAGCCAGAGGTGGCATTTGCTGGTTCTCCGAGCTACTCAAAATTTGCGCTACTGGTTCTCCAGAACTGATCAGAACCTGCTGAATTTCACTCCTGGGTTGGGACCCCTTACTTTAGAAAGAGCGCAGAGAAGAGCAAGGAAGATGATTAGGGGACTGGAGGCTAAAAGGTATGAAGAATGGTTGCTGGAATTGGGTGTGTCTAGTTTGATGAACAGGAGTGGGCATGATAGCAGTCTCCCAATATTTGAGGGGCTGTCCCAAAGAAGTGGGGGGGGGGTGTGTGTCAACCTATTCTCCAAAGCACCTGAAGGCAGGAGAAGCAACCTCTTCTTAAAAACCTTCAGAGTTGGAGCACCTGAAACTTCTGGAGGCAAGTTTTTGCCACTGGCTTTCAGTGCCGTTGTAACTTTAAACAGTCGTTAAAATGAACGTTCCCCAGTCAAGGGTATGTCCTGTCCCCTCCCTCCTTCCTTCCCTCTGTCTTTGCAAGCAGCTGGGCCTCTTTAAGCCTTCTGACATCGAAAAGGACAGAGGCTCCTCCTCGTACCCTACCTGTCCAGCCCAGGTTTGCCTGCCCCTCCAGTCTCACCTGGGATCTAATGTCGTCCATAACCTGAGCCACAGAGGAAGCCGGGTCCGGCTCAGGCATCCCCAGGGCTTGGCAGATCTGATGGAGTTCCCGCACGGCTTCGTTCTTTCTGTCGCCTTGCTTTGCGGACTGGAGCGTTTTCCTGGCCTGGAGCCGGGCAGCCAGCAGCTCCGAGCTCAAAAAATCTGAGATGGATGGAAGGAATGGAGGAAGGAAGGAGGAAGGGGAGACAGGAGAGAGAGGGAAAGAAGGGAAGGAAAGTAGAAAGGAGGGAAGGAGAAAGGGCAGACAGGAGAGAGAGGGAAAAGAAGGAAGACAGAAAGGAAGGAAGGAGGGAGGGAGGAAAGGAGGGAGAGGGAAGAGAAGGAAGACAGAAAGGAAGGAAGGAGGAAGGGAAGAAGGAGAGGGAGGGAAAAGAGGGATGGAAAAGAAGAAAGGAGGGAAGGAGAAAGGGCAGACAGGAGAGAGAGGGAAAAGAAGGAAGACAGAAAGGAAGGAAGGAGGGAGGGAGGAAAGGAGGGAGAGGGAAGAGAAGGATGGAAAAAGAGGAAGGAGGGAAGGAGAAGGAAGACAGGAGAGAGAGGGAAAAGAAGGAAGGAAGAAAGGAAGGAGGAAGGGAAGACAGGAGAGAGAGAGGGAAAAGAAGGATGGAAAAGAAAGAAGGAGGGAAGGAGAAAGGAAAAACAGGAGAGAGGGAAAAGAAGACAGAAAGGAAGGAAGGAACGAAGGAAGGAAGGAAGGAAGGAATGAAGGAAGAAGGGAAGACAGGAGAGAGAAGGAAAAGAAGGAAGGAAGGAAGGAGGAAGGGAAGACAGGAGAGGGAAAAGAAGGATGGAAAAGAAAGAAGGAGGGAAGGAGAAAGGGAAAACAGGAGAGAGGGAAAAGAAGACAGAAAGGAAGGAAGGAAGGAAGGAAGGAAGGAAGGAAGAAGGGAAGACAGGAGAGAGAAGGAAAAGAAGGAAGGAAGGAAGGAAGGAAGGAGGGAGGAAGGGAAGACAGGAGAGAGAGGGAAAAGAAGGAAGACAGAAAGGAAGGAAGGAAGGAGAAAGGGAAGACAGGAGAGAGAGGGAAAAGAAGGAAGATGGGAAGGAAGGAAGGAAGGAAGGAAGGAAAAAAAAGAGGAACATTTTGGTGTTTTTAGTATGTCCTCCAAACCCCCCCACTGCACATGTGGCCTCTGAGGGACCCCCCTCCCCCCGCCTGGAGTAGATCCATTTAAAAATATCCCTATTTTTAAGAAGAAGAAACGTTGTTCTCCCTTTGCGATTTCCCTGGAGGCCGAAAGGAGACGCCATCTGATGTCCCAGGGGCAGAAGACCAGGGCCGTGTTGGGAGTCCCTCAGCTGATGGGGCCTCGGGAGAACACAGGACCGCCATGCCCTCTGTTCTCGGCACCTACTATTCGGAGTAGTAGGGTCCTTCGTGCTCCCTGCGCTTGGCCGTTGAAGGTAACCTCATCAGAGCTAGAAGGATGTGAGGTTTGGGGAGGAGGAGAACTGAGCTGGGCTGTTTTCCTGCAGACGTTTCATTCTCCATCTATGTAACATCATCAGTGCTAGAAGGATGTGGGGGGGGGGGTCTGAGGAGGAGGGTTGTCATTCACAAACCACGATTAAGCCAGCTGTGCACCCCATTCCGTCATTCCCGCGACTTACACAGAAGCTGCAAGCAGTTGTCTCGGGTGCGGAGTCTCGCCATTACGTCCCCTGTGGTCAGTGACGGATACGGGCAGTGCAGCTCACCCAGGAGGCCGCTGATTTCGATCTGAAATGTCTCGGCATCCTCAGGCCCTGAAGAGTTTTTTTAGGATCAGAATGATTTAATTTTAAAAAAAGATTTCTATCACCTCTGCTCATTCTTAAGCTTTCCAAGTGGCCCATTTCTAGCTCCATTTCTTCCATTCCATTCCCCTTCCATCCTTTTCCTTCCTTCTCCTTCCTTCCTCTTCTTTCCTCTTCCTTTCCTCTTCCATTCCTTCCTTCCTCTTCTCTTCCTTCTCCTTCCTTCCTCTTCCATTCCTTCAGCCCTCTTCCATTTCTTCCTTCCTCTTCCCTTCCCTTCCTTCCTCTTCTCTTCCATCCCTTTCCATTCCTCTTCCTTCCCCTTCCTTCTTTCCCCTTCCATTCCATTCCTTCCTTCCTCTTCTCTTCCTTCTCCTTCCTCTTCCATTCCTTCAGCCCTCTTCCATTTCTTCCTTCCTCTTCCCTTCCTTCCTCTTCTCTTCCATCCCTTTCCATTCCTCTTCCTTCCCCTTTCTTCTTCCATTCCTTTCCTTCCTTCTCCTTCCTTCCTCTTCCTTCCCCTTCCATTCCTCTTCCTTTCCTCTTCCATTCCCTTCCTTCCTCTTCTCTTCCTTCTCCTTCCTTCCTCTTCCATTCCTTCAGCCCTCTTCCATTTCTTCCTTCCTCTTCCCTTCCCTTTCCATTCCTCTTCCTTCCTCTTTCTTCTTTCCTCTTCCATTCCTTTCCTTCCTTCCTTTTCTTCCCTTCTTCCTTTCTCTTCCCTTCCATCCCTTTCCTTCCTTCCTCTTTCCGTCCCTTCCCTCCTCTTCCTTCTCTTCTCTTCCCCCTCCCCACAGTCTTTGCATCTTCCGTTCTTGCACATGATCTAGAGCAGTTCCCTTTCTCTCGTGCTCCGTAACCTCGATACGCAGTCCAAAGTCCCATCTCTTGCAAAGCCGCACACCCCAAAAGTGGAAACCACCTTTCCCCCCTCTGCAAAACGCAAGAGCCCACCTACCCTGCACGGGGCTAACGTCCTCCTCCAGCCGGCAAATGGTTCGAAGCTCTGAAACCAGCCACGAGCAGAGCGTCATGAATCGAGGGCTGGAGACCCCAGCTTCAGCCACCTCGGTGAAGGTTTTTACGGACGGAAATCTACAAATAACGATAACAATAAAGCCAAGATAGCCCCCATAGTCCCAGGGCACCTTTGGGGTGCAATCACCGCTTGAGAGCCGAGGTGGCGCAGTGGGTAGAGTGCAGTACTGCAGGCCACTTCAGCTGAACTGCTAGCTGCAGTTTCGGCGGTTCAAATCTCACCGGCTCAAGGTTGACTCAGGCTTCCATCCTTCCGAGGTGGGTAAAATGAGGACCTAGATTGTGGGGGTGATATGCTGACTCTGTAAACCGCTTAGAGAGGGCTGAAAGCCCTATGAAGCGGTATATAAGTCTGACTGCTATTGCTATTGCTACCGAATGCGGCGGCATTGACAACATCAGCACCAGGCCATTGTAAGAGACAGCTTTACGTGGAGTTTACGTTTAAATTGGATTGGGGATTTTCATTCCCCTATCGAGTCTTTCCCAAGGATCTGGGATAGGGTTCCCCAGGGTGTTTTTTTCCTCCCCAAGAGGCAGCTGGACTTTCTGGTTTATCTTCGAAGGCGTTTCGCTTCTCATCCAAGAAGCTTCTTCAGCTCGGCTTGGCTCATTCCCCACCCTCCAGTCCAGCTGAAGCAGTTCAGCAAAACATCCTCAAAGAAAAAACAAGGAATTCCCCGTTGCCTCCCGAAAAAAAAACGCCTTTGGGAGCAACGTGACCAGGAGGACTGGGAATCTCTACAGACTTTTAGCTATTCAATTTGGGATGAAGACCCTTGGAATGGTGTGGGAGCAGGAAGGGATTTTTCCAGAGGGAAAATTGCAGACTGCAGGAACCATTTGTGACCCTGAGGACACAGAGGAACCTCCAAGTGGCCTCAATGACCCTCTCAAAGGATGTAAGGGACCAGCTGTCTGCAAGGAGGATAAATCGTTCCATTCCCCACCATCATTGATTGATTGATTGATTGATTGATTGATTATATTTCTATGCTGCCCTTTTCCCCGGAGGGGACTCAGGGCGGCTCACAATCCAAGTCAAGGTGGGGGGGGTACAAATAAGGGAAAGAAAAAAAAGCACGAAACAAAACAGTACCACAATTTAAAAGCACACAACAACCATACCATTCGAGAGGGGACAAAAGCTCATTAGCCCCAGGCCTGTCGGAACAGCCAGGTTTTAAGGGCTTTGCGGAAGGCCTGGAGGGTGGTGAGGGTTCGAATCTCCACGGGGGGAGCTCGTTCCAGAGGGCCGGAGCAGCCACAGAGAAGGCCCTCCTCCGGGTGGTCGCCAGTCGGCATTGGCTAGTGGATGGAATTCGGAGGAGGCCTAATCTGTGGGATCTAATCGGTCTAGTGGAGGTAATTGGCAGCAGGCGGTCTCTCAAGTACCCAGGTCCATTCAGAGCTGAAGAAGCTTCTTGGATGAGAAGCGAAACGTCTTCAGAGAAGAACCAAGGAAGTCCATTTGCCTCCTGAAAAAGCACCTTGGGAACAACCATGGCCTGGAGGACTGAGAATCCCTACAGACTTTAAGCTATACAATTTGGGAAATAAGACCCTTGGAATGGGGTGGGAAGAGGAAGGGATTTCCACAGGGGAAAACTGCAGACTCCAGGAACCATTTGCACCACTCAGGTGACCCCCCCGAGGACACAGAGGAACCCCCCAAGTGGCCTCAACGACCCTCTCAAAAGGATGCAAAGGACCAGCTGTCTGCAAGGAGCATCCATCCTTCCATTCCCCACCATCCAGGTCCGAGCAGAAGAAGCTTCTTGGAGGAGAAGCGAAACGTCTTCAAAGAAAAATCAAGAAAATCCAGTTGCCATTATCCCAGACGACTGAGAATCTCATAGAGCAGTGTTTCTCAACCTTGGCGACTTGAAGATGTCCGGACTTCAACTCCCAGAATTCCCAGCAGTGGTTAGGACAGTGTTTCTCAACCTTGTCAACTTGAAGATGTCTGGACTTCAACTCCCAGAATTCCCAGCAGTGGTTAGGACAGTGTTTCTCAACCTTGTCAACTTGAAGATGTCTGGACTTCAACTCCCAGAATTCCCCAGCCAGCATTCGCTGGCTGGGGAATTCTGGGAGTTGAAGTCCGGACATCTTCAAGTCGCCAAGGTGGAGAAACACTGCTCTACAACAACCCTGCGAGGTAGGACAGGCTGAGAAAGGTGGGGCGAGCAGCGAAGGCTCCCCCTGGAATCTTTCACCCGCAACCCCCCCCCACCCCACCCCCGCGACTGACCCTCGGCCCCGCCCCGGCCCCTGGCTCCGCCCCCGCTCACCCCTGCACGTCTTCCGCCTCCATGTCTCCGCAGGAATTCCCCCGCCCCTCCCTAACCCTCGAACCGAGCGCCGCTCGCGCAAGCCCTGCAACCCCGCCCCTTCAAGCAGAGGCGGCGTTCCCCATTGGCTATAAACCGTCCGGGCTCTTCCTTACAGACGTCAAACCAAAGGACCGCCAATGATAGCACGGGCTTTTTTAACACCCCCCGCCCCGTGACGCCCTTAGCGCCTGTGATTGGCCGACGGCTATCATAGCAACCGAAGGGGCTCCTCCCACCGCGCTTGAGCTTGTTGTTTTTTTTTTTTTTCCCCGGCCAATCGGGAGTTTCTTCTATTTAAAAAAAAAAAAAAAGAATCGCCTCTCAGAACGCCCGCAACACTCATCAGCCAATGGGAAGACGCCCCTCGCGGACGCCCCCCCCTCCTCTTTCGCTATGGCAACGTGCCAGGCACAGGAGAGTAGCGGAGGGAAAAGTATCAATCGCCGGCCAATGGGAGCGCGCGGACGGCTGCGGGGGCGGCCCTTGGAGGAACAGCTGGCCGCCGGGTTCCTTTGACGCGTTTCCCGGGAAGAGCCGCTTCCGAACGGCCTTTGCCGAGCAGGCGCTGAGCGCGTGCAGAGTCCTTCCTTTGGACGCCGGGCGTTAGGTGTTACGTGTGTATGCACAAACATGCGTGTTTTCTTTTTCTTTCTTTTTTTTTTCGTTTCTGTTAGAATTTTGCACCAGTGAGGTTAAAACCAATTTCGTTGCATTTAAGTACAATGACAATAAATATTATACTTACACTTCGAGGGTGTGGATGTGCTCCCATTCTGTACCTAAAGTGGTTCTAAATATTTTTCCGTTTAATTTTTTCCCCTATTAATTTTCCCGTTTAATATTTTCCCTATTTAATATTTTCCCTATTTTATTTTTTCCCTATTTTATTTTTCCCTTATTTTTTGCCTATTTAATTTTTTTTCCTTATTTACTTTTTTTCCTTATTTAATTTTTTCCCTATTTTATTTTTTCCCTGTTTAATTTTTTCCCTTATTTTTCCCTATTTAATTTTTTTCCTTATTTAATTTTTTCCTTATTTAATTTTTTCCCTATTTTATTTTTTCCCTGTTTAATTTTTTCCCTTATTTTTCCCTATTTAATTTTTTTCCTTATTTAATTTTTTTCCTTATTTAATTATTTCCCTATTTTATTTTTTCCCTGTTTACTTTTTCCCCTTATTTTTCCCTATTTTATTTTTTCCCTATTTAATTTTTTTCCTTATTTAATTATTTCCCTATTTTATTTTTTTCCCTGTTTAATTTTTTCCCTTATTTTTCCCTATTTTATTTTTTCCCTTATTTAATTTTTTTCCTTATTTAATTATTTCCCTATTTTATTTTTTCCGTTTAATTTTTTCCCTTATTTTCCTTATTTAATTTTTTTCCTTATTTAATTTTTTCCCTGTTTAATTTTTTTTCCTAATTTTTTTCCCTATTTAATTTCTCCCCCTATTTAATTTTTCCTCTGTGTTTAATTGTTGCCAATCTTAATTTTAATGCTTTCATGTTTTTATGCTATTGTAAGCCGCCCAGAGTCTCTCTCAAGATAGTGGGGAGAATATAAATTCGGTAAGAAAATTAGAATATTTTTTTTCCCGTGTGATTATTGTTAATCTTAATTTTAATCTTTTTATGCTATTGTAAGCCACCCAGAGTCCCTCTTGAAAGAATGGCGATAATCTAAATTTAATAAGAAAATTAGAATATATGACTTTTTTTCCCCTTTCTCCAATTGGAGGTGGAGACCCTTTTGAGAACTGTAGGCAAGGAAATGTCATTTTAATGTATGCCAATGAGTGTACATTCAAAGGGACAACAAAGTTAGTCTGAAAGTCTATTTGCCAAAATAATTCAAGAGGCGTGATGTATGATGTAGAACCGTGATGGCAAACCGGTGGCACTCAGAGCCCTTTCTGGGCATACATGCCACCACCAGCTGTTCTGGTTTCCAGCCAGTTCATCTTCGCGGGTGCCAGAGCACTGGAAAACAGCCTGAAAACAGCCCCCAAAACAGCCAAAAACAGGCTGTTTTTCCACAGTGGCCAGCTAGTCTTCGTGGGCACCAGTGCTCTGGAAAATGGCCAAAAACAGGCCTTTTGGGAGGGATTTTTGGCTGTTTTCAGGGCCAGAAAATGGCCCGGGAAATGGCCTAAAACCCACCCCAAAACAGGCATGCACGCACTGGCCCACTGGTCTTCGGGTTTCCGGTGCATTCATGGCATTTGTTGCCAAAAAGGTTCACCATCCCTGATATAGAGGGTGAAAACTGAATTCAGATTTTAAACAATTATGCGAAACCAACCAATAAAAACAGAATTCTACAGAGGGTAGGAGTAGAGGAGAAGTAAGGGAAGGAAGAAGGGGAAGGAGAGGAGGAAGGAAGGAAGTAGAGAAGGAAGGGAGGGAGAAAAGAAAAGAAAGAGAAAATAAGGTGGTGTTATAGCAGGTGTGAAGGATGGTAAATAATACATTCCAAATTATACCTTATAACCTTTTAAATGGAATAATAATAATATAAGAATGGCTAAGAAAAAGAATAACTATGTGAATGTATACCTATAACTGCATGTAAGAGAATAGATGACAGTAAAAATATAAAGCACAATATAGGTAAATAATACTTGATCATAAGTAGCTAAGTATAAATAAATAAATAAAAGTATATAAAAACGGATAATGAATAACGAGATTATAAACGCAAGATAGAAATGTATAGAAAAGAAAACACTAACTGCAAAGAGACCGATTCGGAACTGCTGTATGATATACGATGGAACTTATTGTTCCTATGTTGTTTTTAAGTCACGTGTTTGTTTTTGTTAATGTGTTTATGTGTTCTGTTGATGTGCTTTTGTGTATAAAACAAAATAAAAAATAAAAGAAACAGAATTCTACATCACTTGTCAGTATGGAGTTTAAGATTGCAATTGAGGGTGAAACAGACTGTTGTGGACTAGTAACTTGGATCAGTAGTGTTTATGACCCTGACTGTAGTTTATTGTGGCTTTTCCAATCCAAGGAAACTGAGGTTTAACCACTGCCCAAGATTTTAGAAGGGAGCAGGAGAAAAGGATTGGTGTAGGGGGAAAATAAAGGGAACCACTTTTTATGTTGTTGCTGGAAAAGAAATCATTTCGGTACGTGGCGAGGATAAGAACGCAAATGCCAGGCTTCTTCCGTTAAGTGTAATGTTTTGTTTTTTTTTAATTTACATTGTACAGTTTTAAATAATAAGAGCATTCTCTTCCAGTGCCCCCCTGTGCCATTCTTTTAAAAAAAATTTTTTTAAATACACAGAAATTCCAATACCGAATATACAAATCTGATAAAATACTTAAAACAGGAAAGAAATAAAATAACTTGGCAACCACATTAGGAGAAAGAAAAGGAAAGGAAATATGGAACATAAACTTGGGGTTTGGTTTCCGTTGACTTCTTCCCTTCGCAAAGACCTAAAAATGAAAGAGAGCATCTGCCCACAGGTAAGTAGCCTCTTGAAGGATGGGGCACTCCCCCCCCCTTCGCCCCAACCTTCCCCGTTCCCCCATCTCAAGGTCCGCCCCTGTTTGAGCACAGCCTTCCCTGCCGAGAGCTGGCGTGTTACCTAGGCATTCGGAGAGTTGCAATCCTAACGGGATTCCGTGCAATCCCAAAGACGGTGCCCCACGGAGGAAAGGCAGCCTCTGAAATTCAGGATTTTTAAAGTTCTGGATCCAAGCAAGAAATTAGAAATATAAATAAATATTTCTGAGAAAAAAAATGGACGCCAGCCAGCAGAATTCGATCGGTGAATTCTCTGAATGAGATTGAGTTGGAATAAATAAATAGAGATTAGCAATAGCAATAGCAGTTAGACTTATATACCGCTTCATAGGGCTTTCAGCCCTCTCTAAGCGGTTTACAGAGTCAGCATATCGCCCCCAACAACAATCCAGGTCCTCATTTTACCCACCTCGGAAGGATGGAAGGCTGAGTCAACCCTGAGCCAGTGAGATTTGAACCGCTGAACTGCAGATAGCAGTCAGCTGAAGTGGCCTGCAGTACTGCACTCTACCCACTGCGCCACCTTGGAGATTGGGGTCACAAGGAAAAGAAAAGGGGGGGGGAGGCAATCCCCTTAATTTATGCAAAATTTTAGGCTGGCTGAGTCAAGGAAGTACGTACAGGCAGTCGTCGACTTAACAAACCATCCGTTTAGTGACCGAATCTACAACAGCAGTGAGAAAAAAGTGACTTATGACACTTAAGGACCACTGCAGCATCCTTATGGTCATGTGATCAAAATTCAGATGCTTGGCAACTGGCATGGACTTAATGACGGTTGCCGCATCCTTTGGCAAACTTCAAATCAATGTGGAAGCCAGATTGAGTCCCACGACCACCGTGTTACTAATTTAAAACTCCCAGACTGGCTGCCTGGAGAAATTCTGGGAGTTGAAAGTCCACGGTGTTTTTAAACTTGCCAAAGTTGGACTAACACCCCCCCAGATATCTCTCCTCAAGACCCCGTGGTTCCCGGATGCTTTGAAGTGCTTAAACTGAATCCAGTGAGTAAACTGGAATCGGGCATAATTTACATAAGATTTTTTTTAAAAAAAATAAATAAATACTTGGGTTGCGTCAGTAAACTTCCTAACTAAACAACGACATATTATGGGGTTCAACCGATTTTTGTGCTTTGGAGATTTCATTGAAACAGAACACAGGAGAAAGTGAGGTTTGTGTCGACCCCCCCTCTTGTGACGGGAGATGCGCTCTGGCCCCTCTCGTGGCTTAGGAAAAGATGCATTATTGATGTCAAAAAGGGGGAGAAAGCCCACCTGTCCCTTTGTTTTTTCTCCCTCCCCCTCCCCCCCATCCCTCCCCGTTTCCTCTGCCCCCACCCCCACCCCCAAGTGCCATTTTCTGCAGCGCAGTTCTGCCATTGAAAAACCTCCCTAAGGCCGTTTGGAATGCAGGGGACTAAAAAAAATTCTTCCTCCGGTGCTTGTCAATAGCACCCAACTTTAGCCAGGGATATTGCATCCTCTCCAACCGATCGTAACAAACAGGAAAATAACAAGGTGTGCGCTTTTTTGTGTGTTTGTGTATACCCTGTAAACCGAACCCTGTCTGCGCGAGGAGTAGCCTTTGGAAACGAGCCGTACAAAAATCTCGAGACGCAAAGTGCGTTGATCTGGGCTTGGCTTTCGGGCGTGAAGAACCACAAAATCACCAAAAAGTAGAAATATATATATATATGTGTGTGTGTGTGTGTGTGTGCGCGCGTGCGTGTCTGTCTGTCTGTCTTTGGTTATTCGGGTTTTCTCCCGCGTAAAATTGGAGGTGTCTTGGCGACGTTTCGACGAAGTCTCATTCGTCATCTTCAGGCTTCGTCCGAAGCCTGAAGATGACGAATGAGACTTCGTCAAAACGTCGCTAAGACACCTCCAATTTTACGCGGGAGAAAACCCGAATAACCAAAGACCTACATACTAACACCCGTGAAAACCTCAGAAAACACACACATATATATATATTAAGGGCAGGATGTAGGCGCCATCTTAAGTCGTACTAAAGATGTTCCTTTCCCCAAAACTGGAATATGCATCTTATCCCATAATAAATTTTGACCTAAATGAGGAAATCCACTAATATCCCCCCCCCTTTTTTTCTCTTCGTCATCCTTCAAGCTTGCCATATCCCACAAGTACAAGGTTTAAAATTCTGGAGGCTCCCTCAGCCGCTCTACAGCTAGTCCTTGACTTACAAACGTTCATTTAGTGTCTGAAGTTACAACGGCACTATAAAAAGGGTCCTTTATGACCCTTTTCCTCACTTATAATTGTTGCAGCAACCCTGTGGTCACATGATCAAAATTCAGAGGCTGGGCAACTGGCATGGACTTATGACGGTTGCAGTGTCCCGGCGGGGTCACCTTTTGAGGCCTTCTGACAAGCAAATTCAATGGGGAAACCAGTTTCACTTAAGAAATGTGTTACTAATTTAACAACTGCAGTGATTCACTTAAGAATTGAAGAGAAAGAAAGAAAGAAAGAAAGAAAGAGAGAAAGAAAGAAAGAGAAAGAAAGAAGAGAGAGAAAGTAAGAAAAAGAAAGAAAAAAGAAAGATATATCATAAAACGGGGCAAAACTCACTTAACAACTGCCTTGCTTAGCAACAGACATTTTGGACTCAACTGTGGTCATGAAGGAATATCTATATTTTGTTGTTTGCTTTAGGTGAGCAAACAATAACAGGAAATTGTGATTTTAATGTGCTTTTCTCTGCTTAAAAGATTCCATGCATTCTTACACCACCTTTCCTTAACCTATCACACCACCTTTCTTTCCTTAAAACTCTTCCATTGGGTTCAGACAAACACGGCCTGAGCAGAAAAGGGAAGGCAGAAAACTAAAACATTTAGGAATAAAAATTGCCCTTTTACACTTTTAGGTTAAAAAATTTCAACATTTTACACCAGACTGTAAAATTGGACACTCTCAGCTAGCTCTTAACCAGCCTACAGATGCCGAAAACTCACCTAGAAAACATCAAGATCCTGATGCTCAGATTTTAAAACACAGCCTATTTTATTCTTATTTCTTAATAATAAAAAAAACGCCACCTCTTCCATCCATCCCTTTGCTAGAGGAAATCTGCACATCTTCTTTAAATAGATTACGTAAACCGTACCTATCTGCCTAACAGATTATTTTGCATAATTCCTACAGATTGGAAGTTTGGGGTTATTTCAAGGAAAAATTTGGTTTTTGCTTTTGAGTCGAGAGGAAAAGGGATGTGAACCGCTAAAGCAGGAAACGATAAAACCTAAATGGAACTAAATTAGAGGATTTCTATAAAATCGAACTCGCAGGATTTTAAGTGCTCTTATTCCACTGGTGGCTGGACCTGAATATTGTTGACTAACAAGGAAGAGATTTTAAGATTTAGGGAAATATTGTCTCAGCCCACCTGAAACCTAAGATGTGTTGCATGCAAACCAGGTCTCATTTTTCCAGGTAAGCCAAAACACATTTTTTTATGCACCGAAGTTTATCCACGTCCACCTTTTCCTTGAAAACCTTTTAACAAAAATATAACCTGGTTAAAAACGTTGTGCGTTTGTGTCAGGCATTGTATATTGTGCGTGGTGTGTGCCCCCCAGGGATGTGGAGAAAAAGCTTGTGCCCCCTTCTAACGGGTAAAGCACAGAGAGAAAGAAAGATTAAGAGGATAACAGAGTTGGAAGGGACCTTAGAGGGCTTCTAGTCCAACCCCCCTGCTCAACCAGGTTATAACCATTCGTCGAGCGACTGTTCGAAGTGACAATGGCACTGAAAAAGATGACTTACAACCTGTCCTCACACTTAACAACCGTTCGGCATTCTCACATGATCAACATTTGAGCACTTGGCAATCAATATGTCTTTCTGATGATTGCCATTTGCGACTTTCCGAGCAAAGTCATTGGAGGGGGTGGGGGGGACGTGCTTAACGACTGCATCATTCATGTAACAACTGCAGGATTCCCTTAGCAACAATGACAAAAAGGTCATAAAATCGAATGCAACTCTTTTAACAACCAGCTTGGTGAGCCACAGAAATTGTGGCGCCCATTGTAGCCTTACTACCTGTAATGCAGGTATTAAATTGGGATTTAATTTTCTCTTGGAATTTTATCTAGGGATTAAATGGTCTTTTAAGGGGAAAAACAGTCAGGAGAAAAACACGGCTGTCCTTGTTTCAATATATTTTTTAACGGCCGTGTTTGATTTTAGCCTGGAAATGCCCGACAGACTTCTGTAAGTCTGGGATCAGTCCAGGTAGTTCTCGATTTACGAACATTTGTTTAACAACAGTTCAAAGCTACGTTGACCTCAGGAGAAAAGGGACTTAGGACCTGTCCCCGAAATTACAACTGTTGCACCACTCTCGAGGTCACGGGATCGCAATTTTAGGCGTTTGGCAACCAGCTCGCACTTACGACGGTTTCAGAGTCTTGCGGACACGTGACCCCAATCTGCGAACTTCCAAGAAGTAAAGTAAATGGCTCACATTACAACCGTACCGATTTACGATGGAAATTCCTCTCTCAGATACGGTCATAAATTGAGAACTATCAACACAGGCAACCAGGGGCTGGGGGTAGGGGGGTGGGGGGGAATCTCAGAAAGAGCAGCCTGATGCAAAAATATTAGCAAAAATCGGAGCTCCGGGTAACCGCTAAGTGCCCAAACATAATCGCGAGAACTTCTGCCCGCCTTCCGGGTAGCTGAATTAATGCCAATCGGAAACACGCACATCCTTCTCCGGTTGGCGCCAACCGGCAACCTTATAAAGCAAACACAGCTTGAGCAGAAAGCTAGAATGCCAAGCAAATGACCCCCCCTGACTGGAAAAGACAGGAGGGGTTTAATATTATGACTTTTTTTTTTTAACCAATCGGGCGCCCAGATTGTGTCTCAAACTACAATTTCCAGCAGGCCGAGTTCTGGAATTGTGAAAGAGGAGGGAGGGAGGGTTCAGGAGGGCTGACTTAATGACAAATCCACCACTCTCCTCTTCCTGAACCCTCACCATACCAGCAAGAACTTCTTATACACTCATGGAAAGCAGCTTTTGAAGACAGAGACATGTTCAGCACATCATGCCCCCCCCCCCAAAATACAGGCAGTCCTCGACTTACAACACTTTATTTAGTGTCTGTTCAAAGTTACGACGGCCCTGAAATCAGCCACTTCCGACTGTTTTTCACCCAACTGTTGCAGCGTCTCTATGATCACGTGATCAAAATCAGATGCTTGGCAACTGACTCATATTTATGACGGTTACAGTGTCCCGGAGTCATGTGATTCCCTCTTTAGCGACCTTCGGACAAGCAATGGAGAAGCCAGATTCACTTAACGGCCTCGTTGTTAAGAAGGGTAAGGGATTCACTTCACACATGTGGCAAGGGAGGTTGTAAAATAGGGCAAGACTCACTTAACAAATGTCTCACTCAGCAACAGAAATGTGGGGTTCAATTGGGGTTGTAAGTCGAGGACTACCTGCACCCAGGACTTAAAAACCGGGACTGCGATGGGTCGGGAAAAGGAAAGAACAGGATGAGATCCAAAAAAGAGAGCCATCTTCTCGTCACCCCTGATGAGCTCCCGTCCTAAGGCCAACGCTATTATATTTCAGTCTTTAGAACAGAGGTCTCCAACGTTGGCAATTTTAAGACTTGTGGACTTCAACTCCCAGAATTCCTCAGCCATCTGGCTGAGGAATTCTGGGAGTTGAAGTCCACAAGTTTTAAAGTTGCCAAGGTTGGAAACCCCTGCTTTAGAAGACATTGGGGGTGTCACAGGGAGGACGAGGAGCAAGGAATGCTTGCCTGATTGCCAAAATACACGGCTGGTCGGTGAAATCCATCTCGGTGGAGGTTGCCCAAGCCTGCCTTGGACTCATCCAAACATGTACAGCAAGGACGGGCGGAGCTTATGGATGTTACCGACATTGGTAAAACACGGGATGCTTTCGGAGTTCATCGTAAACTTTGGTCAAAATTACGTCGTAGTCCTCTCATTTTGTTTTGCCGAGTTCATCTCCCCTTTCCTTAAAATAAACCCTCCCCCCAAAATCAGCCCTAGAGAGAATATCGCAGGGAGGGGAAGGGGGAATACATGCCTGGTGTGCACCCATGACAACTTCTGACCATCTTGCTTTCTCTTTCTTGCAATAAAGTAAGTTCCATGTTGGGACCAAAAATCCCGTGAGGTCTCCCAGGAGTGCTACCAACCATCCTCACCCAAAGGGGTGAAAAGGAGTGTGGGAGGGGGAAGAGCCGGCTGGGGGAAGGACTAGAACCCCAGCAAGCCTCCGTCTGGGAGGAAAGCTGCCTGCCTTACGCCTGTCGCGGCCTTGGTGGCAAAAACAAAAACAAAACCCCCAAATGGCGCGTCCGGTAATTGCTCAGTTTCACCGGACGGCTTTGTGCTTGCCACCGCAGCAACCGCAGCGCTCACCGCAGGAGTAGCAGGCGTGGAGGGGTAGGTAGCAGCACATGCACGGGACCACCAAGGAGAGGGTGGCCAGAGCCAGCCAGCGGATGCAGAAGTGTGGGTGGCCAGTGTCGCAAGAACAAGGGTCCGAGTACTCCCCTTCCGAGTCTGACATGCAATGGTAGAGCATGCTCTCGGCACACCACATACAAGTAAACTGGTAGACACAGTGACCGATGGGGTCTGGCGCATCCTGGCACTGTCCCCGCCCGTTTTCTTCGTTGTTAAAGACATCCCGGCAGTAGACGCACCGCGAGGGCACAGTGTCCTCTTCCACACCCATGATGGCTCCAGGGGGCGCCTGTGGTGACTGCTGTTGCTCCTTCACCGGCTTGTGTTTCATGGGAGAGGAAGCCCCATGGATCCGGCAGGAGGGCGAGGCCTTGGGGTCCTTGAGCCGCCCTTCCGCCCCAGGGGGAAAGCTGTACTCCTTCTCCCGGGGAGATCGGCTGCCCCGTCCTCCCTTCTCAAAGTGTACGCACAGGTCGATCTTCTCGGGGTCTGCCTGGTGCTTCTGAACCACGGCCCGCCGGTAGTCCTCGTAGCCTTTGGTGACCCAGGGACAAGGGGTGATGCTCTCCAGCTCCTCCTCCTCTGGGAGAGTCAGCTGCTGCAAGGGCTCGGCTTGCACCTGAGGGGGGTGGAGAAGAAAAGGATGGAAGTCATGCCCAAGAAATTCAAGAAGTGGGTGGAGGGGGGGGGAAAGAGCAGAAGGGAGGGGAGAAGAAAAAGGGGAAGAAAGAGGGGAAGGAGATGATAATCAGAGTAGAGTAGTGAGGAAAGGGGAGAGGAGGAGAGGGGAGAGGAGAGACGTGAGGAGAGGAGATGATGATCCTGACTACGCACCGGTCCAGCCGAGCTCGCCCCTTGTGTTGAACTGAAGGGGAACTCTTCAGAAATGGGGGTGCGAATAAAGCAGGTGGAGGAGGACTCGCTGGTCACAATGGTGATGGGTTTGGGGAGCATCTCCTTCTGGCTATTTGAGGAAGACTCACTATCTGTGCGCACCTAGAGAGAGAGAAGCCACAAGGCAGAGGTTATGCCGAGTCCAACAGCAGGTCCCTGTGGCTTTTCAGTCAGTTGCCCCTAGCACAAAGTAGACTTGTGACCAAATAGAGGAGCCATCTTTTACAGGTAGTTCTCAACCACAAGATACTTCAACTGGTTGTAAAGGCAAAGTCGTTGCCAACTGTCGCAATTGGGATCACGGGATGGTACAATGGTTGTAACTATCACAAGTGTTAAGATATTTAAATTTAGCAGCTGGAGCAGTGGGGTTGTGCAGTGAGCCAGAACACACACAGTTATGGTTGATTGGCAGAAGAGGGCTGGCTCCGGCATGAGGCAATCTGGGCTGTGATTGGTTGCTGTGGGTGCGAAGGGGGAGGTTCCCTTTTTTCCCGCCTTTTTCTTCTGTGTGCCCTTGCTTGCTCTCTGATTTACCTCACGATTCTCCTGCTTGCCTGATTAGCTAGTTTACTGTATATAAATGTATTTATTTCTGCAAAACTGCAAGTTCGTGTCAACATCTCTTGATTCCATTTGGACATCGGCTGCGGCAACTCCCTGACAGTGCTACTCTTTGAAAAGGACCCATAAAAGAGAATATTTGTATCTCTGGGCTGAACTGAGAGATCCTTCATTGCATAATATATTTATATATATATAGAACTACAAGTTCGTGTCAGCGTCTCTGACTCCGTTTAGATACCTGCTGCTCAAATTCCCTGGCAGCGCTACTCTGAAAAATAACAACAAAAAAATATTTTTAGCTCAGGGCTGAACTGAGAGGTGTTTTGTGTTTTCCTGACTTTGATGGTTTTCAGTCAGACGTTTCACGACCCAACTAGGTAACATCATTCCTGCTAATAGTAGTAGTAGCAGTAGATATTTAAATATAACAGCTGGAGCAGTGGAGTTGTGCAGTGAGCCAGAACAACAGCTAAAGCTGATTGGTTGTGCTGGCTCCTGCGTGAGGCAATCTGCGCTGTGATTGGTTGCAGTAGGTTCGAAGGGGGAGGTTCCCTTTTTTCCCGCCAATTTCTTCTGTGGGCCCTCTTTGCTCTGTGGTTTGTCTCACGATTGCCTGATTATATATCGATGTAAAATATATGTATTTATATAAAACTACAAGTTCGTGTCAGCGTCTCTGGCTTCATTTGGACACCAGCTGTGCAATTGCCTGACAACGAGGACCAGTGGCGGCAGAGGTGGGTTCCTACCAGTTCGCACCTGTTCGGTAGAACCGGTTCGTCAAATCTACCGAACCGGTTAGAAGAGGTTCCACCAGTGGACCCGGAAAGCAGGCCACACCTACAGAAGAGGTTCCGAAAATTTTTGAAACCCACCACTGACACACACACACACACACACACACACACACACACACACAGAGAGAGAGAGAGAGAGAGAGAGAGAGAGAGAGAGAGAGAGAGAGAGAGAGAAAGAAAGAAAGAAAAGAAAGAAAAGAAAAAAAAAAGAAAAAAAAAAGAAAAAGTGAGAGAGAGATGAAAAAAAGGGACAGAGAGACAAAAGGAAGGAAAGAGAGAGAGAGAGAGAAAAAGAGAAAGAAAGAAATAAAAGAAAAAGAAAAAAGAAAGAAAAAGTGAGAGAGAGATGAAAGAAAAAAGGAAAAAGGGACAGAGAGACAAAAGGAAGGAAAGAGAGAGAGAGAGAGAGAGAGAGAAAGAGAGAGAAAACACATGGCCGGCAAGCCACTCCCACCAGGTCACATGGCCTGCAAGCCACTCCCCCAAAGGAGGCCACACCCACAGCGTAGGTTTGAAAAAGTTTTGAAACCCACCACTGAGTCATTTTTTACCCCAGTGCCCTTGTAACTTTGAATGGTGGCTAAAAGTATGATTGTAAGTTGACAACTACCTATAGTATCAGGCACTGGAGAATGATTTGAACCTTACTCTGGCCATGCAAAGGACCAAAACTTGCTTTTTTTTTTTTAAAGGGTGTTTTTCCATTCCTTCCTTGGCTAACACAGATGAGAAAAACCGCTTTACAATAATCAGAAAACATCCCGTTCGAAGTAGAAAACGGACTCACAGGAAGGGCTTCGTCCTGACCAGCTGCTTCATCCTCGGAGGACGAAGAGGAGCCGCTGGCACTGGAACCAGGGGAAGAAAAACCTGGAAGGTGGAGGTAAAAGTCTAAATATGTGCACAAAATTATACCAAAAGCCTTTTTTTTTAAAAAAAAAAAATACAATAACAATAGGCCTTTATCCTGAATGAAATATGCAAATATGAAGAAAAAATAAATGAAAATGTATTTGTATGAAAAATGAAAATGTATTCAAAAGAATGAAAATTTTCTCATAAGCAGAGGTGTGTGCGTGTCCGTGTGTGTGTGTCTGTGTGTGTGTGTGTGTGTGTTTTGGATTTATATTGGCATGCTGCCTTGAATCGATGGGAGCTGCCAGCTATTATACATTTAAAATATTCTTCTTCTTATTATTATTATTAGTAGTAGTAGTAGTAGTAATAGTAATAGTAGTTGTTGTTATTATTATTATTATCGCAACAACAGAATTGTATCACAGCAGCCAGTTGTTTCGCCAGATTTGGCATTGGTTACTAGTCGGGCCCCACCCAGGGGCCTAGGACGTCGTAACGTATTTTCGTAATATGCGTGCAGATCCAAGCAGTGCGGCTTTTTGCATTTGACTGATGGTGATTTTTCTCAATTTTTAACTGTTTTAAATGTAATTCCAGTGCTTTTGGAATAGCACCCAGTGTGCCAATTACCACTGGAATTACCACTGCTGGTTTGTGCCATAGTCGTTGAATTTCAATTTTTAAGTCCTGGTATCTTGCTATTTTTTCATGTTCCTTCTCGGCGACCCTGCTATCACCTGGTATTGCGATGTCTATGATTGTGACCTTATTTTTCTCAACCAGTGTGATGTCTGGTGTATTATGCGCCAGTATTTTGTCCGTTTGTATGCGAAAATCCCACAAGATCTTGACCATCTGATTTTCAGTGACTTTTTCAGGCTGATGTTCCCACCAGTTTGTTGCTGTTTTAATATTATAATTTTTGCACAAATTTCAATGGATCATTTGTGCTACTGAATTGTGCCGCAATTTATAATCAGTCTGCACGATTTTTTTACAGCAGCTGAATATATATATATATATATATATATATATATATATATATATATATATATATATATCTATATCTATCTATATCTCTATCTCTATCTACATCTACATCTACATCTACATCTATCTATCTATCTATCATCTATCTATCTATCTATCTATCTATCTATCTATCTATCTATATATATATATATATATATATATATATTTAAAGTCACAACCCCTGGTATGCCCAAATATGGGAGGAAGGTCACACTTCCACTCTCTGTCTTCGGCTCGTCACAAGAGACCATTCAGACAGAGACCCAATATAATATATATATAACAAATGTAACAAAAAAGGCAACAGTAAAAAATATTGGGTCTCTGTCTGAATGGTCTCTTGTGACGAGCCGAAGACAGAGAGTGGAAGTGTGACCTTCCTCCCATATTTGGGCATACCAGGGGTTGTGACTTTAAATATATACCTCGCACCCTGGCTGGCTGATAAGGAATCGAGCTGTGTAGCTCAATGGTTAACACATCTGCCTGAGAGGCAATAGAGCACAGGTTCGATTCCCAACATAGGGTATGGCTAGCTGATGAGAGCTAAATAGCTTGAAATAGATCTATACTAGTCTCCCTTTATTTATTTATCAGCATAAATATAACATATATATATATATATATATATATATATATATATATATATATATATATATATATATATATATATATATACACACACACACACACATACATACATACATACATACATAATTATTATAAAAGCCCACTGACAACCCAAACTGTTGACTTTGCAATAACAAAGTCAAAACTGTTTCACATTTAATAAGTGAATGCAGCAAAATTGCACAAACTGATTACAAAGCTCGACATGACCAAGTTGCTAAATTAATCCACTGGTCACTATGTAAAAAATATGATTTACCCATATCCAGAAAGTCATGGGAACATAAAGTGGAAAAAGTTATCGAAAATGAGAAGGTGAAGATCTTGTGGGACTTTCGAATACAAACGGATCGTCATTTGGAGCACGACACGCCAGATATCATGGTTGTAGAGGGCCGAAGTGTACAGTTTATTGATATCGCTATTCCTGGAGATGCCAGAGTCGAAAAAAGAGAACTAGAAAAAAATCATGAAATATCGCGACCTGGCCATCGAAACTACACGGCTATGGATGAAGCATGTAACAGTGATACCCATTGTCATCGGGGCATTTGGCACCATGTCCAAGACTTTTACAAGATACATCAACAAATTGCAACTTCCTGCAATAACACCAGCGGAACTGCAAAAAACTGCGCTACTCGGAACATCTTATATTTTAAGAAGGTCCTTGGTTGATACCCAGGACGCTGGCAGCAAACCGTATCAACCATTAATGCCAGTCACTGGTATTTGTGGTATATTTTTGAATATTCAGTTGGCTGTGCTTCATGTTTAATGAATAAAGTAAATAATAATAATAATAATAATAATTATTATTATTATTATTATTATTATTATTATTCTAAATTTATCGGACTTGAACATTCTGACTCTACAAAAAATCACCCTACTTGGAACAGCTTAAATCCTCCGACGTTACCTTAACAGTTCCTAGGTCTTTGGTTAGGACTTGAGTTGTTGAGCTACCAACCAGCCTCAAAGGCTGTGAATTCTCACCAAAGATTAACCAAATAATAATAATAATAACAATAACAACAATAATAATAATATTTAAAAGAGTTAAAAATTGATAAAATCACCATCAGTCAAATGCAAAAAGCCGCACTGCTTGGATCTGCACGCATATTACAAAAATACGTTACGATGTCCTAGGCCCCTGGGTGGGGCCCGACTAGTAACCAATGCCAAATCCGGCGAAACAACTGGCCGCTGTGATACAATTGTATAATAATAATAATAATATAATAACAACCCATTGTCATCGGGGCACTTGGCACTATTTCCAAGAATTTTATAAGATATATCAACAAATTGCAGCTTCCTGCAATAACACCAGTGGAACTGCCAAAAACTGCGCTACTCGGAACATCTTATATTTTAAGAAGGTCCTTGGTTGATACCTAGGATGCTGGCAGCAAACGGTATCAACCATTAGCACCAGTCACTGGTATTTGTGGTTCATTTTTGAATGTTCAGTTGGCTGAGTTTCATGTTTAACGAATAAAGTAAATATAAATAATAATAATAATATAAACAACAATAATATAAACAACAATAATATAAACAATAATATAAATAAAAATAATAATATAAACAATAATAATAACAATAACAACCCATTGTCATCAAGGCACTTGGCACCATGTCCAAGAATTTTAGAAGGTACATCAACAAATTGCAGCTTCCTGCAATAACACCAGCGGAACTGCCAAAAACTGCTCTACTCGGAACATCTTATATTTTAAGAAGGTCCTTGGTTGATACCTAGGACGCTGGCAACAAACCGTATCAACCATTAGCACCAGTCACTGGTATTTGTGGTGCATTTTTGAATGTTCAGTTGGCTGAGTTTCATGTTTAATGAATAAAGTATATAATAATAATAATAATAATATCAGCAGTGATAGGTGTCTTGGGTGCAATCCCAAGAGAACCGGAGCTCCACTTGAACACCATCGGCATTGACAAATTCACCATCTGTCAATTGCAAAAGGCAGCTTTACTTGGAACCTAATCCATTCTGGGACGACACCTCTAATGTCATCAAACATCCACATCTGCCTATGCCAGATCTTTAGGAAGGGCTCTGTAAGTGGATAAATATGCCAGATCGAGTCTGAACACCTGGCTGACAGTGCGATGAACCGTAATAATAATAATAATAATTCCAGAATGAACTCCTAAATTGTCTAAGCTAGTTCCAGAAATTCTCCAGTGTTTCCTGCATTCATTTTGAGTAAGGAAAAAACCTGGTAGAAGACAGTGCTGTTACTCAGCATTTCAATATCACTCTGTAGTAATTACTGTGACCCTACAACTTCTTTACAAATTACTCCTATTTCAGAGATTGGTGGAAAACAATACCTAGAAGTTGATCAATGCTGCCAGCTTTGAACTCGAAATTTTCCATTGTAACACGTTTAATGGAAGTTGCCGTATTCCAGTGGCTCAGTTGCATAGCCTGGTAGCTCCCCCCACCCCCACCCCACCCCCCCACCCTAGTTTCCCAGCAGTCCCCTCACCTTCTGTGATCTCCTTCAAAGCGGCTTGCACGCCATTCTCAAAAGTCACTGCATCTGCAGGGCTCTGAAAAGTGAGGCCAAACTTGTTATCCCCGACTTTCCAGTGGTGGAAAATGGGGTTCACCTTGTTGTAGACCAGGTCCCTTTTCAAGGCACACTCCAAGATGGTCTGCAGGACAGGAAGGAGGAGGAGGAGGAGGAGGAAGAGTGGATGATGGGAAGAACAATTGGAGGACACCTCCCCTCCCCACACCTCATGCTGCCCACCGAGACTACGTTGACCTAAAGGTGGAGAAAAGCTGACTTTTGCCTCTAAGATTAAGACTGGGTCTGATGGGGAAGTCACTTGAGCAAATATTAATATCCTGAATTAAGGATTGCTACAGTCTTACTGGTAACATCCCGTATGCTTTATCGTCTCCTGCCATGGAAGGAGAGGAAGGGTCCGCTAATGCAGTGTTTCTCAACCTTGGCTACTTGAAGATGTCTGGACTTCAACTCCCAGAATTACCCAGCCAGCGAATGCTGGCTGGGGAATTCTGGGAGTTGAAGTCCAGACATCTTCAAGTAGCCAAGGTTGAGAAACACTGCGCTAATGTACTCTTAATCTCTTTGGTTTGCAACTGTCTGCCTCCTATCCCCCCTTCCCCATCCCATCGGTCTCACCGTCTGGTCCCGGAGGCGCTCTCCGTTGATCAGGTACTGGCGGCGCGGCCCTTCGTCAGGGAGCCGGACTTTACAGATGGTCACATGGCTCAGGCCACCACCACCCATGGGCACCCAACCGCCGCTTGAGTCGTCTCGAGTCATCACCACAGCCCGCACCCGAACCATGTAACTGGGAGGAAACAGCAGAGAGGAAGGATCAGGTCAAAGCAATCTCCCCCACCCGCTCCCTCAAACCAACCTGGGCCATTGCTTTCCCCAGGTGATGTTCACCAAGCTTACAGCTCCATCGCTACCCCAGCTGGAGAAGATGGGGTTATGGTTTTTATGTGTCGGAGAAGGCTGATCTAGACATGGTTTCCACCTCCAGAAATTCAAGTTTGCCTTGAACTAACCAAGAAGGGCCCTGGACCACCAACTTCTAAGATGGTGCCTTTTTCTCATAAGTTGCAAGTTAGCTTTTGAAGAGTCACCAAAAGTGGTGAGGTTGTGAGAGATTGAATGAGTTTCTTTTTCCAACAACCTCAAGGATCTCCAGAAGTTGCAGATACTCCAACACTGGGAGTTTTTAAGAAGATATTGGACAACTATTTGTCTAAAATGTTATACAGTTTCCTGCTTGAGCGGGAGGTGGGACTAGAAGACCTCCAAGACCCCTTCCAACTCTGTTGTGCTGTTATACTTCTAGTTTTTGCAGGGTTCACGTGGAATGAAATTCCAGTTGGTAGTGCCTAAATAGTGTATTTAACACACCTGTTTCTAAAAGCTGCTCTAGGTATCGTGATCTCTTCTCATGGGGAAAGGCCAGGTGGCCTAAAAAGTAAAGCCCTGCTTGCTTAAGGCCCACTGTGAATCTGCCTCCTTCACCTGGAAGGCACCTCCTCTCCACGTGAGAACAGATGATGATATGCAAAGCAGACTTCAGAAGAAAAACAGGTCCCACGTGGACATCAAATATTCTCATTACTTATTAAGCCGCCCACACAGAGAATAGGAAAAGGGAGTTCAGATATTTTCCCCCTTCAGATTCACATGGGGATAGAAATGGTTTTACCTGCAAAGATAAGGCATTTTACCCACAACCCATCTTTTGCAGCAAAGCTCCCCAGGTAAATTTAAAAAAAAATTAATTTATTTTAAGTAAAATCAACAACCGAAAAGAATAACAGAGTTGGAGGGGAGTGTGAGGGTCTTCTAGCCCAACACCCTGCTCAAACAGGAAATTCTATACTAATTATGACCTTTAAAGCGCTCCCTGGCTTAGGCCCAGGGTACCTGCGAGACCACCTACTGCCACCAGTAGCCTCCCACCATCCAGTGCGATCCCACAGAGTTGGCCTCCTCAGGGTGCCGTCGGCCAGACAGTGTCGGCTAGTGACCCCCAGGGGGAGAGCCTTCTCTGTGGGAGCCCCTTCCCTCTGGAGTGAGCTGCCCCCGGAGCTTCACATAATCCCCGACCTCCAGTCCTTCTGACGTGCCCTAAAAAGTTGGCTTTTCCAGCAAGCCAGCCTGGCCTGAACAAAACAAATCAAATTATTGATTACTGTTAATTTTAATTCGAATTTTTTTTAAAAAAATGTCATTGTCAATTTTAATTGGGTTTGGGATATTCTATTTAATTTTTTAAAAACTTTTGTATTATGTGTTTCTTTTAATGTTGTACGCCGCCCTGAGTCCTTGGGAGAAGGGCGGCATATAAATCTAATAAACCTAAACCTATACCATTCCAGACAAAACGATTGTCCAAATCTCTTCTTTAAAAACTTCCAGTGTTGGAGCATTCACAACTTCTGGAGGCAAGTTGTTCCACTGATTCATTGATCTCACAGCCGGGACATTTCTCCTTATTTCAAGATTGCTTCTCTCCTTGATTCGTTTCCATCCGTGGTTTCTTGTCCTGCCTTCAGATGCTTTGGATTTGACTCCCTCTTCTTAATGACAACGCCTCAAATATTGGAGCATTGCTATCCTATCAACCCTGGTCCTTCTTTTCATTAAACTCAAACAGACCCAATTCCTGCAACCGTTCTTCGTAGGTTTTAGCCTCCAGGCCTCTAATCCCTCTTACTGCTTTCTTCTACACTCTTTCCAGGGTCTCAACATCTTTTTTTTATACTATGGTGACATCATATCATAAAATTATCAGCGCATTATAAAATGATCTCCCTCTCGAGCAGTGGAAATTAAGCAAGCACATAAGCAAAAGACATCATGTCTTCCCAAGCAACCGGCTGAAAGTAGCATTATTACGCTGACTTCTCTGATCTTACAAAATTCACCTACACTCAAAGGATGGTTTTTTGCGAAACACAGTGGAACAAGCCGAAATGAGATTGGGTAGTTGAGGATTCATCCCTTTATGGAAAACTAGTTGTGTTATGGGTGCAAACTAGGCTGCCAGGCTAAGCCTTGGCCACTTGTACTTCAACTCCCAGAATGCCTCATCGTGGTTGAGACACTTCGTTCTAAATCCTCAAAGGTAAAAAAGTTCAATAGGAAAATAGGGATTTATGGGCGAGACTCACAAACCCAACTTTTCACCTGACAAACTAAAAAAAAAATAGAAGAATGATTCACCTACTGACATCCTCCAAGCTGCCATGGATGACGATCTAAATCACTCTTTCCCAACTTTGGCCAACTTGAAGATAAGTGGACTTCAACTCCCAGAATTCCCCAGCCATCATGGCTGGCTGAGAAATTCTAGGAATTGAAGCCCACCCATCTTAAAAGTGGCCACAATTGAGAAACGCTACGTTAAGCCAACATACAGTTTATTTGCTTGTACAAAACACATCAACACAACATTTCTGGTTTGCTAGCTTGAGTTTCGGGTGTAGTGTTCTACATGAATCTAGTTGTACAAGGACGACGAGAAAACCAAACCTTGAAAGTGGAAGCTTTAGGACAGAGGTCTTCAAACTTGGCAACTTTTAAGACTTATGGACTTCAACTCCCAGAATTCTCCAGCCAGCTCCACAAGTCTTAAAGTTGCCAAGTTTTGAAGACCTCTGGTCTAGGAGGTTGGATGTTGAACTAGCTGTGGGAGGACTCAAGATTGTGGTCCTCTCTAGGACTTTGGCCTAACCCTACCTTCTCAGACTGGCCTCCGTCCTATTGTTGTTGTTCGGCAGACTTCATAAACTCCTGAACAAAAGATTGCATTTAACTCTCAACAAAAAAGACACGGAAATAAGAGTTTTATCCAGAAACTCCAATTCAAGTCTTAACTCTAACTCGGCCAAATATGGCTGGCCTTACTTAATCCCATAATTCCCTGCCCAGCAACCTTTTAAGATGTCTGGACTTCCAATATGTTGGCTAGAGAATCCTGGGACTTGAAGTCCATCCATCTTGAAGGGGGTCAATGTTGAGACACATTCTTCTTTCTCTCCAGCTTCCCTTTCTCTATTTTTTTCCCCACCATTTGCATAGTAGCTTCAGCTGCCTGGCCTCATCATAATCTCATCCTTCGGCAAACAGATGCTTTTCAACGTCTTGCTCTCCGAGTTAATGATTAAACTGTCTGAAATGGAAGGCAGAAGCAGGAAAGGATGTTTGAGCTGATGGAAAGAATTCACAGACAGCTGTATGGAAGCAGAGGACCTAATGGAGACCCCTTCTATGTGGGTTGGACTTCAAGTCCCAGAATCCCCCAAACAACAACTCAAAAGGCCTTATGGCTTAATTTATTCGAAAACTTCCTTGATTACGGGACTGGAGGCTAAACCGTACGATAAACAGTTGCGGGAACTGGGAATGTACGGGCTAAAGAAGAGAAGGAGTGGAGTAACACAGTAGCATCTTCCAATACCAGTAGTCCTTGACTTACATGAGTTCATTTAGTGGCCATTCAAAGTTACCACGGCACTGCGACCTTCTGACGAGCAAAATCAATGGGGAAGCCAGATTCATGGGTTACTAATTTAACAACTGCAACGATTCACTTAACAGTGGCAAGAAAAGTTGTCCCATAGGGGCAAAACTCACTTAACAAACAAAAACTTAGCAACCATAGATTTTGGGCTAAATTGTGGGCGTAGGTCGAGGACTACCTGTAATGGAAGGGCTGTCACGAAGAAGAGGGGGGTCAACCAATTCTCCTTAACACCTGAAGGCAGATGAATAAGTAACGGATGGAAATTTATCAAGGAGAGGACCAACCTTCAAATAAGGAGAAACTTCCTGACAGTGGAATGACTTTCCTTTAGAAGTTGTGGGTTCTCCATCACTGGAGGCTTTCAAGAAGCGATTGGACAGCCATTTGTCCTTGGACTAGATTTGATTTTGATTTTTGATTTTACTTTATTTGTATGCCGCCCTTTTCCCTGGGGGGACTCAGGGCGGCTCACAATATAAGGGAAGGGGAAAAACAGACAAGTTACAAACATGAAAACAATACACCGTTAAAAAAGCACAACAGCAATAGCAATAGCAATAGCAGTAGACTTATATACCGCTTCATAGGCCTTTCAGGCCTCTCTAAGCGGTTTACAGAGAGTCAGCATATTGCCCCCAACAATCTGGGTCCTCATTTTACCCACCTCGGAAGGATGGAAGGCTGAGTCAACCCTGAGCCGGTGAGATTTGAACCGCTGACCTGCTGATCTAGCAGTAGCCTGCAGTGCTGCATTTAACCACTGCGCCACCTTGGCTCTTCAGTCATACTATTTGGGTGGGGTTGAAGTCTTTAGCCCCAGGCCTGTCGGAACAGCCAGGTTTTAAGGGCTATGCGGAAGGTCTGGAGGGTGGTGAGGGTACGAATCTCCACGGGGAGTTCGTTCCAGAGGGTCGGAGCAGCCACCGAGAAGGCTCTCCTCCGGGTAGTCGCCAGTCGACATTGACCGGCTGATGGAATTCGGAGGAGGCCTAATCTGTGGGATCTTATTGGTCTAGTGGAGGTAATTGGCAGTAGGCGGTCTCTCAAGTACCCAGATCCAATACCATGAAGGGCTTTGTAGGTGACAACTAGCACCTTGATGACCTAGATGACCTCCAAAACCCCTTCCAAGTCTGTTATTCTGTTACTCAGAGGATACAAGCCGCCAACTTCTACCAGCAAAGGATCAGGTTCATTTTAGGTCTAAGCTAACGCATCATTTCACTTTGGACCCCTCTGGATCATCATCTACATTCCCGGGTCTCTGCCCACGTCAAGATTCCTCTCCCAGGCTACCAGCTCAGAGCTTACCACGTGCTCCAGACATCCTACAAGCTCATAAAATATATATTGAGCATCAAACTTCCATCTGGTTAAGATCCACCTTTTTTCTGCTCGGGAGGTGGCCCAGAAAGAACATTTCTTACCCACCTCCCTTTGCAAAAATGCAAGCAAACCCGTGCCATTCTCCACCTTTGCATTGGTTGTGCCGATAGACATCACCTCCCCACCATCCAACCCCGGAGTAGGTGGTTCTCCATTAGCGTTTGTCTTGGCAGAGCGGCCACGAAAGGAACAGGAACATCCTTTGGGCTGATCAATCGATCAATCCGAATAAAGCTGGAAGGGGTCTCTGGAGGTCCTCTAGTCCAAACGCCTGCTCGAGCAGGAGACCCTCTACCGTTTCAGACAAAGGGGGCGTCCCGTCTCCTCTTAAAAAACCTCCAGTGTTGAAGCACCCACAATTTCCACAAGGAAAGCCATTCCACTGGTTAATCGTCTTCACGGTCGGGAAGTGTCTCTTTAATCCCAAGTTGCTTCTCTTCTCCATTTTTAAGCCGTTACGAAAACACTCCGGCAATCTTAAGACCCTCGAGATCCCTGTCCATTAAAAAGCAATGCTGGCGGAGGCTTTCTTAATTCACAATCGATTTACCGAAATCACCAAAAAAAGCAGCTAAAGATGGTGGCCATCTTGTTTGGCAAGCAAACATTTAATTTCATCGTCTCTAGATGGATCAAGCGGAGTAACCCTATCCAGGGCCCTCCCCCCCGCTTTTTTAAAAAGGAATTTAAATTTAAAACAGGAAATTTAAAACGGCAGATTTCTTTTTCCCCAGGAAAATTTAAATTCCATTGTGAAGGCCTGCCTCCAACACTCCCCGGGTAGAATGCATCCATGCCAGTTTCCCCCAACCTTTCCAGATGTTTGCCTTCCAAATCCCCATCCTGGAATTCTGGGAGTCGAAGCCCAAACATCTGGAAGGCACTAAGTTTGTAAAGGCTGGAACAGCGACCGTGAATCGGTCGCAAGGTCGAGGCAAACGACAAATTTGTGGTATATAATGGCTGGGCTGGATTTCGAAGCATCCTTCAGTATTTGGGGGAACCTTTCAGCCTCCACCAAGAATTCTATAATTTATTTCATGCAGGAGTCATGCAATTCCCCCTCTCCTCAGTAAGCCTGAATCATTTTATAATCATTCTTATTTAGGAAATAAACAGAAAATGAACGCTCTCAACAAATCTGTCAGTGATCAGCTATCTCCTAATTAACCGTTTCTGTTTCAATCAAATATAGATGCATATTACCCCAGGTTTGGAGTAAAAACACAAAATAATAATAAAATAAATCCATTGAAGAAATGTGATTTCAAAAGCTCCTGTTTGTGCAGTTCAAATCTTATCTACGATATGTATTTAAAAAAATAATAATTCCTTATTAAGGCAACATGCCGGAATGGAAATGTAGGGGAAATCCAAAGTAGAAAAAAGAAAGGAAGAAAGGAAGAAAGAAAGAAAGAAGAAAGAAGAAAGAAAGAAAGAAAGAAAGAAAGAAAGAAAGAAAGAAAAAGAAAGAAATGACTTCTCTGAGCATTAAATCAAATTAGTTTTAGCTGATCATCCATCGGTTTTTATCCTGCATACTCAAAATAATAAATAAAATCTGTAGTGAAATCTTTAGATTACATTAACAATATTCCTCTCTCCTTATATTCTCCTTTCCCTTCTGCAAAGAAAGATTTTAAAAAAAATTGTATTACAGTCTGTTTAATGACGTCAAACCTCTTTTCTCCAGCTTATGATTTTTGCTCATTAAAACCTATTAAGCCATTTTAATTCTCTTGCCCAGGATGGACGCTGTCCATTACTACCCCACCCCTCAATTTTTTTCCCCCCCTGTCGGCTGCTCTCCAACTATCTCCGTGTAACAAAGAGGTGCCTTCTGAGAACTAAGTGGCACGATAAGACGCACAGAGACACAAACGTATCCGCCAGCGAACAGGGCACTACGCGGAAATGAAACTAGCAGCTGAGTTCGGGGCTGGGGAAGAGAGAAACTGCGTTTATGGCAAACAGATTAAACGCATAAAGGGGAAGACCACAATGGACACATCACCCAGCCGAGGCACAAACAACACACGAGAAACGAAGCATTTGAAAGAAATGCAAACGAATGGCAAAAAAGAAAAACCAAGGAACTCATTCGCAGCCCTGGCTACCGCGTTAAACTTGTGCCAGGAAAGGCCAGGCATAGAACTTTGGTTAAGGAAACCCTGAATAATGGCTTCCGAAGCAAAACTCGGCGTGCTGGGCTAATTCTGAGCATCTCAGCTCCTGGATGGTGGAGAGATGCTTGTCTGTGTGAGTGGGTGTTATATTCCTTGTTTGGTTCTTATTTCTTAAACAAGGCTCCAGAGCTTTGGAGTTAGGAAGACGGGCTCTTGGAAAAAAAAACAGGACCCCTTTCTGCTAAAAAATACCAACTCAACCCACCGCCTTCACCCCCTGGCTTTCTTGCCCTGTGGTAAGAGGGGCAGCCAGTCAATTTGACAAATAATTAAAGTGAATCAATAAATGATGTGACGGCCTCTTCGACGCCTTCAAGAGGGACTCTGCCGCATGGGTGAGAAGGACACCCCTCCCCGCGAAGGATAGATTGTATTGACCCAGGTGAGAATCACTCACACACACACACACACACACAGACTCTCTCTCTCTCTCTCTCTCTTCTCTCTGTCTCCTCGACTTACAACGGTTCAACGGCACTGGAAAAAAGTGACTTAAGACCGTTTTCCACACTTACGACTATTGCAGAGCCTCCCCAGGACCACATGTTTCTTTACCCAACTAGGTTAACTTCATCGGTGCCCATAGGGGGTGTGGTTTACAAACAGAGAGCCAACCCCACTCCCAGCTAGCACTGATAATGTTACCTAGTTGGGTAATGAAACGTCTGTAAGAAAACTCATAGAACGCCAAGGAGCCCACAGTCCTCAATCTCCTCCTCTCCTCCATTCTGCAAACCCCACTCCCTTCCGGCGTTAATGATGTTGCCTAGTTTGGTAATGAAACGTCTGCAAGGAAACCATCAAACTCAGAGAGCATCAAGGACCTCACAAATGGTTCTTGATTCTTCAGCCAGGTGGAAAGGCCCAGCTAGAGATCTAGAAGAGCCAAGATTTTTAAAGAGCAGGGGATGGAAGTCCCAGAAGTTACACATTCAAAATGGAGACGAAGATTGACATCCATTTCTCAAAAGAGATCTGTCAAGATTGGAGGCCTCCTCGGGCAATCAGCCTGAATACAGACTCCGATCTCGGAGATAGTCAACTGCAAAGATTAAAAGATGATGGAGTTGTTGGGTGGGTGGGTGGAAGGGTAGGACCATCAAGTCACATCAGATGATTTTCATCGCCTTCATGCCGGTGAGGCCAAAAGCGTGGCTAATTGCGACATGGATTTTTTAAAAGTATTTTTGTCCGTACGTCTGCTCCCCCCTCCCACCCCCCGACCCAATATAGATGATCTATTCCAGTGATGGCAAACCTTTTTGGTACTGAGTGCCCACCCCGGAATACGTGTACATGCACGTGTGTGTGTCAGAATGCCGGAAAGCTAAAAACCAGCTGGTTGGTATGCGCATGGCTGTTTTTGGCCATTTTCTGGGCCATTTTCAGTGTGTTTTTGGAGCGTTTTCTGGATGGTTTTGCATGCTGTTTTTGGCCTGAAAAATGGCCCAGCAACATCCTGGGGTTTTTTTTTTGCCATTTTTTCAGGCCGTTTTCCAGTGCTCCGGCGCCCGGAAAGAAATCAGCTAGCCAGAAATCAGAAGTGCAGCTGGCACATGGGCACAGAGAAGGCTCTGCTTGCCACCTCTGGCATGCGTGCCATAGGTTTGCCATCACGGATCTATTCTATCCCTGAGTTTGCTTTTATTCATGTAAAAGACCTCCCAATATGCTAGTTGCATCAGGGTTTCTCAAGGTTTGCAATTTTAAGAGATGTGGACTTCAACTACCAGAACTCCCTAGCCAGCCAAGCATTGAGAAACAATGTGACCCAGTGGTCATTCTGGATGGGGATGATGGGAAGATCTGGAACACTGGTGGAAAAAAATTCTGCTTTGTACCTGAGGCTTGCTCGAGCATTGTATGTATGTATGTATGTATGTATGTATGTGTGTATATATATTTATTTATTTATCAGCACAATTACAACATATATGTGTGTGTGTGTGTGTGTTTTATTTGTGCTGATAAATAAATAAAGGGAGACTAGTATAGCAGTTAGTTTCCTCCCATAATTGGGGCTTACCAGGGGTTGTAAAAATCATCTGTCAATCGGCTCATCACAAGAGTCCATCACGACAGAAACCCAATATTTTTACTGTTGCCTTTGTTATATTTGTGTTTTGCACAAATAAAAAAAACACATATACATATATATATATATATATATATATATATATATATATATACACACACACACACACACACACACACATATATATATATATATATATATATATATATATATATATATATATATATATGTCTATGCATTCTTTTCAATGATGAGCTGGCCTTAAAAGAGGAAAGGAAGGAAGGAAGGAAGGAAGGAAAGGAGGGAGGGAGGGAGGGAGGGAGGAAGGAAAGAGAGGGAAAGGGAAGGTGGAACAGGCCTTTTAAAATTGAAAGGATCGTCTATGTATTCTTTTCAATGCTGGGCTGGCTCAAAAATTATCTATAAAAAGAGGAAGGAAGGAAGGAGAAAGGAGAGAGTTGGCAGGAAGGAAAGGAAGGAAGGAAAGAGAGGGAAAGGAAAGGAAAAGAGGAAGGGACCTTTTAAAATTGAAAGGATCGTCTATGTATTCTTTTCAATGCTGGGCTGGCTCAAAAATTATCTATAAAAAGAGGAAGGAAGAAAGGAGAAAGGAGAGTTGGCAGGAAGGAAGGAAAGAGAGGGAAAGGAAAGGAAAAGAGGAAATTGAAAGGATCGTCTATGTATTCTTTTCAATGCTGGGCTGGCTCAAAAATTATCTATAAAAATAGGAAGGGAGGGAGGGAGTGAGGGAAGGAAGGAAGGAAGGAAGGAAGGAAGGAAGGAAAAGGGACTCCTTCAAATCGAAAGGATAACCTCAAAGAGGATGCCTCTTTGAGATGACAATTTCCACTGGACCAGAGGAACACACCCCAAATAACACTAAACCCATTTGAGCAGCTGGCCGCAAAATTTGGAAAACTATTGGCAGGGCGTCACGCTGGGAAAAACTGCTACGCCCATTTCACAGATCAGCTGGGATAAAACCATCACCGTCCACTTATGCAATGAGGTTTATCTACTTCCGGAATTCAATCCATGTTTTCTTCTGAGATGTTTTCCTGATGGAGGATGGGTGGGCGAAGGCCTCCACGTCCCACTGCAGCTTTCCTTGCAAGAGGCTTTCCGCCCTGGGCAGGGAAGACCGGAAAATAAGGAACGCTTTCAACTATCCACGCCTTTCCTTAAGCCCTTCGGATGAAAAAAAGTACTTTAAAAAACAAAAACAGGAATTTGGAAAAAAAAATAGTTCGATATTTCTTAATTATTTCCCTAAAACCAGATAACGGCCGAGCATGGCAGCCCGAAAGGGCTGAGTTAAGGCTGAGTTGTCGTTACAAAACAGATGCGGGCTCGGTCTGGTACCATTTAAGCTGGTGTCGATTTTCTCCAATGTAAGTGAAGGTTGGCATGAATTTCTTGGGAGGGTTACGAAGCTTTGGTCAAGATGTCCCTTGAGCCAAGGGGACTCTCAAGGCTTAGGAGGTTTTGAGGTGCTGCCAGAGATTGGTGATGGCCATCGGTTCTTTAATCTCTTCCCAAAATTAATTCCAAGGCTTGAGCACCTGCGCAGAAGTTGAGCTTTGCCCAAGCTCAACTCTAACTATCAAACCTGGTTTTTCGTAGCCAAGACAAGAATCCTCTTTTTTAGTATCGGCTCACAGGCTTGGAAAAAAAGACAGCATCGTTATCCTGAAAAATAAACTTCCAAGAAAGAAAGAAAGAAAGAAGGAAGGAAGGAAGGAAGGAAGGAAGGAAGGAAGGAAGGAAGGAAGGAAGGATTGATTGATTCCAACCAACCAACCAGCTTACAGAAAAAAATTGTATCACAATCCCAAGCTAAAGACAAGCCATCTTTGAAGGAACTCCACCAACAACCTTTGAAAAGAAAAAAAGAAAAAAAAAACAAAATTTGGGAAAAGGTGAAACCAAAATGGGGAAGGAAAAGGAGGCGAGGTGAGACACCCACCCCTCTCCACCTCATTTCTTGTTTTTGGAGCCTTTCGATCATATTTGATGTTTTCCTGGCGCAAAGAGGAAAGAAGTCTACGAGAGGAGGAGGAGGAGGAGAAAAAAAAGCGAACCCAGATCGACACTGCCAGACGAAAGGGATCTTCGAACACCCCAAAATATTGTGCCTCCCCACCCACCCATCCAAAATTTGCAGCAGCGCCGGCTGTTCCAGAGATGTTTGGGCCATCCTCAAAAATCGAAGAGAAATGCTGGTTGGTTCCCTCCAAAGGGCCAGGGAGAGAGAAAGAGAGAGAGAGAGAGAGAAAAAAAAAACCCTTAGAAATATCAATCCCCAATATTATCCATATCTATCTATCTATATCTATCTCACAGTATTTTCAACATCCAGGTGACATCACAACGCGTTGCCATGGAAAGCGACATTATGTATTACAAGATCAAGAAGCAAAGTGAAGACACGTATTCCTCGTTTTGGTGGTCAGAGGAAGAAAAAGGAGGGGAAAGAGAAGAATTATATCTCTCTCCCCCTTAAAAAAATTTTTTTTAAAAAAAATAAAAGTCTTTTTTAAAGGCTCCCTGAAACACGACCCTTTTTCCATTTCACGAAAAGGCACACCGAACTAAAGCAACCCCCCCCCCCATTTTCTAATGTCAAAGAGGTTTTCCTTTTCTTTTCTAAGATTTTAAACTCCTACACAGAGAGAGAGAGAGAGAGAAACACACACACACACACACACACACACACACATACACGGTGAAACCAGCAAGCCACAGCAATAATAATAATAATAATAATAATAATAATAATAATGATGATGATGATGATGATGTGAATTTCCCACATCATTTTTCCCCAAGCTTTTTTACTTTTACGGCTCTTCATCAGGTAGGGATAAAACTGCCAGTGTGATTTCGAAGGGCTGGGAAAACATGCCGGGAACCGACACCTGGCCAGCCTCAGTTCAATCCCCACCTGTACGTCTGTCCCCCCCCCACCCCCACTCACCTCGCCCCTCCGGTACACACCCAAACAAGCCAGCAATCTGACATCTACAACAAGACATCATGTCAACTGCAGAAAAACGTACGCACACCCCTTGAGCTCCTGGCATTCGATCCCCACTGGAAAAGGCACATCCGCCTCACTCAAGGTCTCCTGCTCGGGCACCATATCATAAAGAGATCACCAACCACCACGTACCAATGAATATACGACCTACCCACCCACCCACCCACCCACCCACCCTTAAAATAAAGCATTTCTCTTTGGAAGCAAGTAGCAAAACGAAAAGTCAGCATCGTGCTGGCTTTTTCCCTTTCAAGATCGAGACTTAAGAAAAAAACATTTTTCTCCAACATGCAAAAGAAGATTACAAAGATTAGGCCACATATATAGGCAAACACAGGCATGTATGAAATATATATATATATATTTCCATATATGCGTATTCGTTGCACCTATGCATGTGTGCATCAATATCTATATATATATATATATATATCTCCAGTTTCAAACCTTGGTGCAGAATTGTAGCCTGCGATGATGTATATATTTAGGAAGGAAGGAAGGAAGGAAGAAATAAAAATCTGTAGCCCCCTCCCCCTCGAAGTGAAAAGGATGCTGAAAGCTGTCAGCAGTCTCTTCCTTGAGATCTGCAAACCCACCTACCCACTCGCCCCCTTTCGTCGTTGTCGTGGTCCTCCTCCTCCTCCTCCTCTTCCTTCGTCTTCCTCCTCCTCCTCCTCTTCCTTCGTCTTCCTCCTCCTCCTCCTCTTCTCCTCCCTCGCTGGGGCTACAGAGCAAGCTCAGACAAAATACGCTCTCTGTATGGCCAAGCTAGGCTGCCTGTTCCTTCAACCCATCTCAATGGAAACCCTGGTCTGGATTTTTGTGAATGGAGGGTCACATGACCTAGGCTAGGTTCTTTGTCCCGGTTTCTTGAATAAACAACAGGTGAACAGGGATGGGGAGGGGGGGGATATTACATATATAATATCTATATAATATTTACACACACACACACACACAAAGACATAAAATAGTCAAATATGGATATTCATCCCAGGAGAGAGGGGGAAAAAAAAAAAAGATTTAGAGAAATGCTTTCTTTGAAGCTCCAGGGGTTTCAAAAAATGATCGAGACAATAACAATTAAAAAAAAATTATTACTGTGACAAATTAGTCATAAGAGCCCCCCCTCCCATCCCCCCACCCCCGTAGACCCCATGCAAACGTAGGAGAGAAAGAAAGAGAGAAAGAAATTAGCTCACCACCACGGCCATTGCAGATATAGATATAGATATATATATATATAAAAAAAAACCTGGCTGTTTTTTTTATGAATGAATCCAGATTCGAGTGGCTTCGATTCACAAACAAATAGACCCCCCACCCTCTTTCCCTTCCTTCCTCCCTTTCTCTCTCTCTCTCTTGCTCTCGCTCCCTCTGTCGCTTTTTTGGGTGGGATTGAATTCCATTCATAAAAGAGAGAGAAGACCCACCTTCATCTTTCCGAAGGCAAAAAAGAAAGAAAGGCTCATTGAGAAAAAAATAAAGGAGGGGGGGATAAAAACCCACCATCGCAGGCGGCAGACAGTACATCATTCGAAGCAGGAAAAGGGAAGGAAGAAGAAGAAGGAGGAAAAAAAAAGAATTCCAGTTCCACCAGCGGATTATTATTATTATTATTATTTATAATAATAATAATATTTTTTTAAAAAAAACAAGAATGATTGAATATATATATATCTATGCCAGAAATCAAAGACGAGGCTCCCCAGGAAGATTGTTTTTTAAAAAAATAAAATTTAAAAAAAATGGGGGAAAAGGGGGGGGGGCTTTTAAACCCTGCGGATTTTTTTCCTGTCTTTTTTTTATGAATGGAGCTTTGAGATCTCCCGCGGCTTAGAAGGGAGAAGCCAGCAAAATCCCCCTTCATTCTTAAAATAATGCATCGCTAATAAGAGGCAGGAAGGCGAATTATTCAGAGTGGTGGGGGGGGGGGAAGGGAAAGGGGGGAAAAAAAGGAGGGAGGAAACCCACCCCTCCACCCACATAAGATAACGAGATAAATCAACTCACTGAGGATGGACGGTGGTTGCAGCTGGGGCTTTGGGCTGGCATAGTCCCACACCGGAGGAGAATGACCCACACACCAGTTCAACCTGAACAGAGAAGGGGTCGATTATATATATATATATATATATATATATATATATATATATATATATATATATATATATATATATATATATATATATATATATATATATATATATATATATATATATATATATGCTGACGTCAGTGGTCATACTATATAGAGGATGGGAAAAATAGCAGCCATTTCTTCCCCTACCCCCCCCCCCAGGAGGGGAGCACATTAAGCCTGGCAACTCTCCCCCACCCACCCAACTCAGCCCCCTCTCCCCCCCTCCCCAGACAACCTGGCCCTCCCTCCCTCCCTCCCTCCAACTCCTTTCCACCTGCCCCAATGGCACAGCTGCTGCAGGCAGAAGTACTAACCCCCCCCCAAATGGGGAGGGGGGCAAAGACAGGGGTTTATTTACACCAGGGCCAAAATATGGGGGGAAGTGGGGGGGCAAGAATCTAAACATGAGAAATGGGGGGGGGAGGAAAAGTGGGTGGGGGGAGATTTCTACCTGGTCCTAATGCCCTGGGAAGATAGAAATTGTAATATAGACCCAGGGATGGGTTGTGGGGAGAAGCTAGAGAATGGAAATTGCTGCAGAAAATGCGGGTGTGACTGAGCTGGGAGGGGTAGCAGTGACTGGATGATGTGTGTGTGTGTGTGTGTGTGTGTAAGGGGGGGGGGTGTTAAGATGCTGGTTCCCGAGTCGAAGCTTCTTCTCTTAATGAACGTGAAGCTGCTTTGGCAAAGGGGTTGCAAACCCCCCCCCAAAAACAATATTAAACCAAAGATGGGGGAAGGAAGAAGAGCGGGGGGGGGAGCGGGGGGGGGCTTTGCTGGCTTTCTCGGTGCGTTTATTTCTTGATCCAGCCAATTTTTACAGCAAGCCCGATTTGCACACGGGACGACACGCTGGGCAGTTTGCGGCTTTAAAAAAAGTCCACCGTATCGTATCTCGTAAAAAAAAAACAAAAAAACCACCCCACACTTCCCATCCCCCACAGCAGTAACTACAGGGAGTCCTCGTCTTACAACGGTCCATTTAGTGACCAAAGTTACAACGGCACCGGAAAAAAATGTGACTAGAATAGAATAGAATTCAGAATTCAAATAAATTCAGAATAGAATAATGAAGAATTTAGAGTAAATAGAATAATGAATTTAGAGTAGAGTCGAATAGAATAGAATAATGAAGAATTGAGTAGAGTAGAATAGAATAATGAATTTAGAGTAGAACAGAATAATGAAGAATTTAGAGTAGAGTAGAATAGAAGAGAATAATGAAAAATTTAGAGTACAATAGAGTAGAATAATGAAAAATGTAGAGTAGAATAGAATAGAATAGAATAATGAAGAATTTAGAGTAGAGAATAATAGAACAGAATAATGAAGAATTTAGAATAGAGTAGAATAGAATAGAATAATGAAGAATTTAGAGTAGAATAGAATAATGAAGAATTTAGAGTACAATAGAGTAGAATAATGAAAAATGTAGAGTAGAATAGAATAGAATAATGAAGAATTTAGAGTCGAATAGAATAATGAAGAATTTAGAGTAAATAGAATAATGAATTTAGAGTAGAACAGAATAATGAAGAATTTAGAGTAGAATAGAATAATGAAGAATTTAGAGTACAATAGAGTAGAATAATGAAAAATGTAGAGTAGAATAGAATAGAATAATGAAGAATTTAAAGTAGAGTAGAATAGAATACAATAGAATAGAGTAGAATTCTTTATTGGCCAACTGTGATTAGACACACAAGAAAATTGTTTCCGGTGCATAAGCTCTCAATGTACATACAACATAACATACGTTTTTCACACTTAACAGCAGCAGCCCCACGATCATGTGATCAAAATCCAGCTGCTTGGCAACGGGTTCATCATTATGACCGTTGCCGTGCATCCCGAGCTCTTGTGATCCCCTTTTGCGACCTTCTGGCAAGCTGAGGTTCGGAGCAAGCCAGATTCACTTAGCAACCTGAGTTACTAACTTATCGACTGCAGCGATTCACTGAACAACCATGGCGAGAAAGGTCATAAACGGGGGGGGGGGGAGGACGGGGGCAAAGCTTACTTCACAAATGTTTCACTTAGCAACAGAAATTGGGGTGTGTGTGGTTTCAATGGTGGCCGTAAGCCGAAGACCTGCTGTAAACAATCAAGTCAGTCACTTGATCGGTTCTGTCTCCCCGGGCCCGCTGGACAAACCACATTTTTAGAGTCTTACAAAAAAGCAGTCGTACTTCAGGGGAATGAGGTTGCACAGAGAAGGAGCCACCACTGAGAAGGCCCAGTTTGGCAGTCCAAATTTTATATATGTACAGTATATAATGGAAAAGAATGCCTGCTGGCAATTTCTGGTCAAATTATTTATCCATTTATCAATCTTAGAGCTCTGCCTGCCTGCCTGCCTGCCTGCCTACCTGCCTATCTCTCTCTCTCTCTCTCTCTCTCTTTCTTTCTCTCTCTCTCTCTCTATCATCTATCTATCTATCTATCTAATCTGATAGATAGATCTGTCTGTCTGTCTGTCTGTCTGTCTGTCTCTCTCTCCCTATCTCTATCTATCTATCTATCCATCCATCCATCCATCCATCCATCCATCCATCCATCCATCCAATCTGATAGATCTGATAGATCTGATAGATAGATCTGTCTTTCTGTCTGCCTGTCTATCTATCTATCTATCTGTTCATCGTGTGTTTTAGCCTCCAGTTCCCTCATCATCCTGGTTGCTCTTCTCTGCACTCTTTCTAGAGTCTCAACGTCTTTTTTATAGTGTGGTGACCAAAACTGGATGCAGTATTTATGTGTGGCCTTACTAAGGCTTTATAGAGTGGTATTAACACCTCCCTTGATCTTGATGGTATCCCTCTGTTCATGCAACATAGGATTGGATTGGCTTTTTTTGGCTGCCGCTGCACCCTGCTGGCACCCATTCCCTTAACCGGTGCCTAAAATATCCCCCACCAGTTCTAATCCTGTCCTTCCTCTTGATCTCAGGGCTGGTCTGGAAAGCTGCCAGCCCTGCGAGGTAGGCCAGGTGAGAAAATCAGACTCCACAAGGATGTTGGACCAAAAAAACAAGCTTCAAACCCTGATAGAATTTCTCTTTCTCCCGCTTCTAACTCGCCTCATGCAACACTCCACATATACAGCTAGTTCTCAACGTACAACGATTTGCCCTAGTGACCGTTTGAAGTTACAGTGCCGAAAAAAAGTGACCTTGAGTGTGATTGTTTTTTCACACGTATGACCGTTGCCTCATCCCCGAGGTCGCACAATCAAAATTCAGACACTTGGCCATTGGCTCATCTTTACGACGGTTGCAGTGTCCCGGGTTCACACTGACCAGCAAAGTCAATGGGGAAGCCAAATTCGCTTAACCACTGTTTAAAGCTGGACTACTGTAACACTCTCTACATGGGGCTGCCCTTGAAGAGCGCCCAGAAGCTTCAACTGGTCCAGAATGTGGTTCCACCACAAAACCGCGGTCGACTAAAGCGCGCTCGACAAAACCGCGTACCTGATGTCATCACAGCGCGACGAAAACAGCACGCTGTGAGCGGTAAAGCTAAAATTAACGCGTAAACCTAAACCTAACCCCCCCAAACCTAACCCTAAACCTAACCCTAAACCTAACCCTTAACCTAACCCTAAACCTAACCCTAACGCTTAACCTAACCCTAAACCTAACCCTAACGCTTAACGTAACCCTAAACCTAACCCTAACCCTTAACCTAACCCTAACCCTAACCCTTACCTTTAGGTGAATCGGCTTGCTTTAAAAGCTCCGTGGTCGTTGTTGTCACGCTGCTGATGACGTCAGCAACGCGCTTTAATCGGGCGCGCTTTAGTGGACCGCGGTTTTGTCCTGCCACGCCAGAATGCGGCTGCACGGGTTATCATGGGGGCACCCAGGTGCTCCCATGTTGCGCCCCTTTTAGGCGGCCTGCACTGGTTGCCGGTTGTCTTCCGGGTGCGATTCAAGGTACTAATTATGACCTTTAAAGCGCTCCCTGGCTTAGGCCCAGGGTACCTGCGAGACCACCTACTGCCACCGGTAGCCTCCCACCGTCCAGTGTGATCCCACAGAGTTGGCCTCCTCAGGGTGCCGTCGGCCAGACAGTGTCGGCTAGCGACCCCCAGGGGGAGAGCCTTCTCTGTGGGAGCCCCTTCCCTCTGGAATGAGCTGCCCCCCGGAGCTTCGTATAATTCCCCGACCTCCAGTCCTTCCGACGCGCCCTAAAAAGTTGGCTTTTCCAGCAAGCCAGCCTGGCCTGAACAAAACAAAGTATTGATCACTGTTAATTTGAATTTGAATTTTTTTAAAAAATGTCATTGTCAATTTTAAATGGGTTTGGGATATTCTGTTTAATTTCTTTTTAACTTTTGTATTATGTGTTTCTTTTAATGTTGTACGCCTCCCTGAGTCCTTGGGAGAAGGGCGGCATATAAATCTAATAAACCATAAACCTAAACCAAAGGTGCTAACTTAACAACTGCAGTGCTTCCCTGAACGACGATGGGAAGAAAAGTTCCAAGATGCGGCCAAGGCTCACAACCACCGTCTCGCTTAACCACATAAATTGGAGGCTCAACTGCGGTTGTAAGTCGATAACGTTTATGGACTGAGAGGAGGCTCTCCAAACTAGGGATCACCAACTTTTTGGACCCCTAAATTCACAATTTTAAATCCTGTGGACCACTAAACGAATTTAAAAATAAAATAAAATCGTATTTAGTGCAATTTCAAAAATGCAAATAGTTTTCTGGCGGACCACCGCTTGGCGACCGCTCCTCCAAATACCACCAGAGTCCCTTTGTCACATTTTGGCAGAGCCTTAGCCACGAAACCTTGCAAACTGAAGGAAAAAGATACGGGTTTTTTTTTTAATCACGATTAAAAGTAATAAAACCTTACAGCTTCTTCCCTGTATAGGAGCACAACTAACACACCCCAATCCTGCGGAGTAGGCCGGGCTGAGAATGAGCATTTCCAGCATCTTCCACGGAGCTGCTGTGGCTGAGGGGCTGGGCATCCCTGGTGCCCATCTCCCTCCTTTGCCCGAGTTCTCAAGTCTTCCCTTGACCAGCTCTTTCTCTTGATCTCACCCATCATGCGGGGGGGAGGGGGGGGAGAGACACGGCCCTCTGCCAGATGTACAGCTCCCTCAGCCAATGACAAATCACAACAGTCCCAGGTATGCCGGGAAAAGCTCTTAAAAGCCCCCTCCCCCTTACTCCTTTTGCCAAGATGCCATCTAAATGCTCTTCGCCACGACCTAAGGCAGCCAGGGAAAGTCCCGGCTTACTCCTGGGCAATTAACCACTGATCTAGCCCAGGAAGGAGTGTTCCCACCCACCCCTGCCACGGCCAAGCCTTTCTTGAGGGGGATCCACCACCCCCCATCCAGCAGCGGAAGGGCAAAGGGCAGCCAGTAAACCATGCCAATGGGGGGGGGGACCCCATCGAAAGGAATAGGGGTTTCTCAGGGGCTTTCAGAGGCTGTTGGGACCCAGCGCCCTCTCCTGCTAGAGGGGAGACCAAGATGGGACCTTCCCAGCCCAGACACAGCGGACCACTGTGTTGGGAAGCAATGCAAGAAGAGTGCAAACCCCCTCCCACAGATATACCCCGTGCTGGAAAGAAATGCAAGGAGATGAGACCCCCATACACAACCCCCCCCCCACCCACCCACACAAACTGGACCTTGGTGCTGGAAAGAAATGCAAGAAGGTTGGAAGCCCCCTGCCCCAGATATATGCCGGACCCTCGTGCTGGAAAGCCATGCAAGGAGACGGGACGCCCTCTCCCCCAGATACACACCGGACCCCCCTCCCTGGAAAGCCATACAAGGCCATCCATCATAAGTCCAAGGACCGGGGACCCAACCCGGCTGACCTCGAGGGAGGGGAGGGGGTGGGCTGCGGAGATCTGGCGCCCATCTCCATCCCTTGTGGGGGGGGGGGGCTCTACGCGCGGCCCGCATCACGCGCGCCCAATCCTCCTCCTCCTCCTCCTCCTCCTCCTCTCCAGGCTGGACCGGCGACCCGAAAAGACCCGGCACTGAGCACGCCTCACCTGTGGAATTCGCTCCCCAAAGCGGCGGCCCCGGCCAACGGCGCCCGCCCCTTCCTCGCCGGCTTTAAGCCTTTCCCGGTAAGCGATGCCGCAGCATGGAGTTAAGCAAGGATGCCCGATCCGCCTTCTTCTTCTTCCTCCACCTCCTCCTCTTCTTCCTCCTCCTCCTTCTCCTCCTCCTCTTCTTCCTCCTTCTCCTCTTCCTCTTCTTCCTCTTCCTCCTCCTCTTTTTCTTCCTTCTCCTTCTTCTCCTCCACCTCCTCCTCTTCTTCTTCCTCCTTCTCCTCCTCCTCCTCCTCTTCCTCCTCCTTCTCCTCTTTTTCTTCCTTCTCCTTCTTCTCCTCCTCCTCCTCTTCTTCCTCCTCCTCCTCCTCTTCTTCCTCCTCCTCCTCCTCTTTTTATTCCTCCTCCTCCTCTTCTTCTTCTTCCTCCTCCTCCAGGTGCCTCGAGCAGCTGCTCCGACTGCACACGCGGGCGCTTACCTAAGCGCGGCTGCCGGCGCTGCGTAACCAAGGCACACACGACTCAGCGCTTGCAAGACGCGCGGCCAGGGCGCTCTCCCCTGGCCGAGCGGCGCAAGGGAGCCCGGCCGCCGCGAACGCCGCGAGGAAGGGCGGGGGGGGAAGTGGGTAGGTGGGTGGGTGGGTGGGGGTCGTCAGGGGGCGGGGCGCCCGTTATATCCGTTGCGGCCCCGCCCACCCGTTCCATTTCCCCAGCTCCGTCCGGGAGCAGCTAAACGGTGAGAGGGAGGGGCGGGATTTGGGAGGAGGGGCCTAAAGCCCCCCCCCCCCGTGTGTGTGTAGGGGGCAAGCGTGGTGAAAAGGGGCGGGGAAAGGAGAGGTTCAGCCCTCCAGGGGGCGGGATCAAGAGAGAAATGTCCTCCCTTTCCCCCACCCGAAGAGGGGTGTGTCGGGGTGGGTGGTGGGTGGGGGGCTATCATCTCCGGGCCTGGTTTTGTGACTCCTACTGAGAGGTCTAACCAACCGTTGAGAAGGGTCCTTCCTCTCTGAATGGGGTCAGCATAACAGAATGACAGAGTGGGAAGGGTACCTTGGAGGTCTTCTAGTCCAACCCCGTGCTCAAGCAGGAGACTTGTACTATTTTGGTCTCTTGAGAGACCGCCTACTGCCGATCACCTCCACACGACCCATTAGATCTCATCGTTTAGGCCTCCTCCGAGTTCCATCTGCTGGCCAATGCCGACTGGCCACCACGCGGAGGAGAACCTTCTCGGTGGTAGCCCCGACCCAATGGAACGATCTCCCCGTGGAGCTTCGTACCCTCACCACCCTCCAGACCTTCCGCACAGCCCTTAGAATCTGGCTATCCCGTCAGGCCTGGGGCTAAAGATTGTTACCCGCCCGAATGGTATGAATGTTGCGTTTTAATCATGTACTGTCTTATATGCAAAAGTCTGTCCCCCCCTTCCTTTTGATTGTGAGCCGCCCTGAGTCCCCCCAGGAAAAAGGGCGGCATATAAATAAACTAAACTAAACTAAACTATTTCGGACAAATTGACCTCCAATCTCTTCTTTAAAAACCCACGATCGTTGAAGCATTCACAACTTCCAGAGGCAAGCAGTTCCACAGGTTGATTGTTCTCACTGTCAGGAGGAAATTCCTCCTTAATTCCAGGTCGCTTCCCCTCCTTCGTTAGTTTCCATCCCTTGCTTCTTGTCCTGCCTTCGGGTGCTTTGGAGAATAGGTTGACCCCCCCCTCCACCTCTTCTTTGGGGCAGCCCCTGAGATATGGAGCATTGGGTCAGAAGGGGCTCAGTGGCTAAGACGCTGAGCTTGTCGATCAGAAAGGTTGGCAGTTCCGCGGTTCGAATCCCTAGTATAGGTCTCCTGCGTGACCCTGTATATCAATGGTCTCCAACCTTGGCAACTTTGGGAGTTGAAGTCCACAAGTCTTAAAGTTGCCAAGGTTGGAGACCACTGCAGTGTATATGACCTCCAAGGTCCCTTCCAACTCTGCTAAAAGGTGGTAAAAGAGGAGATAAAGTAAGAAACAAGAGTGTATCCCCAACCCCCATTTGCCACTCTAGGCACAGGACTTTCCTCCCCTTCCCCCAACGGCTAGTTCCTTCAGAAGTGTAAAGCAGTGACGTCTCCGTGGTCATGTGGACGGCATGACTCAACACCAAAGGCGCACGGAACGCTGTTACCTTCCCCCTAAAGGTGGTCCCTATTTTTCTACTTGCATTTTGTATGTGCTTTCGAACTGCTAGGTTGGCAGAAGCTGGGACAAGTCACGGGTGCTCACGCCGTTTAACGCGGCGCTCGGGATTCCAACCGCCAAACTTTTCCGATTGACAATCCCAAATCAAGGGATTGGATCAGTTCCTATTCACATTCCCAAGTCCTATAGCAGTTAGACTTATCTACCGCTTCATAGGGCTTTCAGCCCTCTCTAAGCGGTTTACAGAGTCAGCATATTGCCCCCAACAACAATCCGGGTCCTCATTTCACCCACCTCGGAAGGATGGAAGGCTGAGTCAACCTTGAGCCAGTGAGATTAGAACTGCTGAACTGCAGATAACAGTCAGCTGAAGTGGCCTGCAGTACTGCACCCTAACCACTGCGCCACCTCGGCTCTGCGCGGAACTGGGACCCGGAACAGGAGCTAGTCTGCGTCCCTGACTTTCTTATTGTCAAGCCCCATCCATCCGAGCAAAGTTAAGAATTGGGCAGACCTCACAAACATATCTTGAATGCTAGTTTTGAAGCAAGCTAGGAACCGAACAACAGGGTTGGGACAGGCCTTGGAGGTCTTCTAGTCCAATCCCCCACCCAAGCAGGGGACCCTATACACCATTCCAGACCAATGGTTGCCTAATCTCTTCTTGGACGCCTCCAGTGATGGAGCACCAATAGCAATAGCAGTTAGACTTATATACCGCTTCATAGGGCTTTCAGCCCTCTCTAAGCGGTTTACAGAGTCAGCATATCGCCCCCAACAACAATCCAGGTCCTCATTTTACCCACCTCGGAAGGATGGAAGGCTGAGTCAACCTTGAGCCGGTGAGATTAGAACCGCTGAACTGCAGATAACAGTCAGCTGAAGTGGCCTGCAGTACTGCACCCTAACCACTGCGCCACCTCGGCTCTTGCTGCACCGTCAGGTGGTGAGCCGTTTCAATGGCTGATTGCTTTCCATGTCAAGAAATTTCCTTATTAGAAAGTTGCCAAAAGGGATCACGTGACCTTGTGACGTTCCAACCTTCCTAATGATGAGTCAGTTGCCAAGCACCTGAATTGTGATGACGTCAGCATGGGGGGATGCCGCAAAGGTCACAAGGGTCATGTCATCCCCCCCACCTCCCAGTCATCGGAGCTTTCAATAAAGGCTCAGTGGTTAAGACGCTGAGCTTGTCAATCAGAAAGGTCGGCAATTCGGCAGTTCGAATCCCTAGCACCACGTAACGGAGTGAGCTCCCGTGACTTGTCCCAGCTTCTGCCAACCTAGCCGTTCGAAAGCAGGTAAAAAATGCAAGTAGAAAAATAGGAACCACCTTTGATGGGGAGGTAACAGCGTTCCGTGCGCCTTCGGCATTGAGTCATGCTGGCCACATGATCACGGAGACGTCTTCGGACAGCGCCGGCTCTTCAGCTTTGAAACGGAGATGAGCACCGGCCCCTAGAGGCGGGAATGAGTAGCACATATGTGCGAGGGGAACCTTTACCTTTCAATGGTCACTAAATAAACCGTTGTAGGTCGATTACTATTACCTGTATTCAAGCAGTATTTCCCAACTCGGCAGCTTGAAGATGGGTAGAACTTCAACTCCCAGAATTCCCCAGGTAGCTTAGCTGTCTGGGGAATTCTGGGAGTTGGAGTTCACCCATCATCAAGCTGCCAAAATTGAGTGTATTCATGTGAACTGAATTCTTGTTTTGCTGCTATATTTTGCATGTAGTTGGAAGTCCTGGAATTCCAACAACCCCCCCCCCCCTTTTGCCCCGTCCCAAGTTCTACCTTGGGCCGCATTAGCCCCCTCCCCCAAATCCCCCCTCCCCTGCAAACCCCTCCTCCCGGTGTCTCACACCCACCTTTGTCTCTGCAGGATGACTGACTATAATGGGCAATATTCAATCCGAAGCCGCCCAAGAATCAGAATCTGTCAAAGACGCGGTGGAGAAAACGCACCCGGACACGACCAAGTCCGAACGGGAGTTAAACCGAAGCAAACATGATTTGGGCAGCCGGCCCCCTGGTCCTCCGGTCCCTGAACATAAAGGGGTCAGCCAGACGCTGAGCAGCGAGCCAGGGGGAGGGGACCGGCAGACCGGAACGGCAGAGATGGGGAAGAACCATTCCAAAAAATCCAAGCTCAAGCTGTCCTCCATGTGGACCCAGAACCCCGTCAGTGGCGGGATGAAAGATGCCAGCCTTTGCGACAAGGACCCGGGGACGGAGAAGTGGGGCTTGTCCTGTCTGAGCAGGGCTGATCTTCCCAGCGGACAGGGGCTCCCCGAGGACCCCAAAGGCCTGAAGATGGCGCTCAGGCCCCCTCCGCCAGCTGACCCCCAAGATTCGAGCGCCAAGAAGGCTCCGACCCGAGGGAAGGCCAAAGCAGAGAATGTCCACCTTGCCAAGAACGCGGGAGGAATGCTACTTCAGCCCGCCAAAGTAGCTGAAATGAGCCCAGGAGGAGAGCCACCGAAGGTGGAAACTCAGGGGTGTTGGACTCAGCACATTAAAACGAGCAGTAAGGAAGGTGTGGAGAATGAGGAGCACCAACCAGAACTTCCGGCTTCCACCAAGAAACCGGCAGGGGGAGCAATACATAGCCTGGAGCTGCTAAAGACGGTTGAGGACAACCTGGGAGGTCCAGGCTGTAGACCCCTCAATGAGAAGAATATCTTCAGGCCAGTACCTCCTGGCTCGGTTGCTCCGCCGGGCATGAAGAAGGTCCCGCTGTCGTGGGGGACTGGCCAGAAGGAGAAGGAGCAGACCAGACCTCCGGACAGCGCCCCTGGGAGCGACGGGGACTTCCGAGGGCCAGCTGGTCCTGCCCAACTGTCCATGGATTGGGAAAACCCCTCCAACACCCCGCCAGAGAAGCTTCAGGGCCCTCCGGGAAGCCACGCCAAGGCGGAGGCGAACGCGGAAGCTGCAGGACCGGAAGCAGTCAATTATGAATCCATATATCAGGAATTTCTGGACAAAGGGGTGAACCTCTTCTACAGAGTGACCATCCAACCGGGACAGTGGCCGCCCAGCATCGTCAAACAGAAGCCCAGTGTCATTTCCTCCGGCATCTCCTACGCCGACGTCTTGAAGCAGTGCCCGCAGAAGAAGCCACCCGCCAGCCCTGCGCCCGTCCTGCCGAAAGCTTTGCAGCACCTCAGCCCCGCGGGCAAGAAGCTGCCATGCTTCAAGGGGCCGGAGAGGAACAATTCGGACGAGTTCTCTCCCCTCCGCCAGCTGTTCTTGGAGCACATCAAAAAAGTGGCCCCCAAGGAATCCGGCCCAGCCACTCCCACCCAACAGGTGGTCACCTTCTTTGAGGAACTGTCCACCAACAACCCCAAGCGGGCCGAATGGCAGAGGCCCCGTCCCCCAACTCCGTACCCCCAGCGCCGTAAAAGCCAGGGTAGAAAGCTGCCCAAATTTGGCACTGCCGTGTCCCAAGTGGTCGCCTTCCTCAGCAGCGACACGAAATGCGATTGGTTAGTGCACGACGAGAGTGAGATGTTACTGGACGAGGCGCCAGGGGCCGGAGAGGAAGCTGCGGCCAACTGCATCGATTTGCCCAGCCCTGGGGGCAAAGGGGCAGAAGTCGGCGGTGCCTCCCAACCAGTGACTACCCTCTTGTTGGAACAAGCCATGGGGCCGGAAATCAACGGGAGTCCTCAGAGATCCTGCAGGAGGTCCCAAGATCTGGAAGAGGGGGCCAAGGAAAGGTCCCCCGTTAAGGGCCTCTCGTCCTGCGCTGCCCAGCACGCCATCACGCCACTGGCGGACGATCCGCCCCCGGTGCAGTTTGTAAGCCCAGGTCAGCCTGCTTCCCAGGAGACCCTGGAGGTTTCTTCCATCTACCTCTGGGCCCCGGCCTGCGCTTTGTTGGAGCCCACGGTGGACCCCAAGGTGCCAGCTGCAACTCAAACCAGGCCCAAGGTCCGTAAGCAAAGCCTGGCCGTCCCCAAATCGAAGGAGAAGCTCAAACCTTCAGGCCAGCAGAAAGGGAAACTGTTGAAGGGGAAAGGAGCAAAGCAGTGGCCCCGCACTTTCGGGATGAACTCCCAGCTGCGGTTAGACGGCGTCCCTCCTTTCCCGCCGTTCGAAAAGGTCGCGAGGCCGTTTTATTTCGGGGAAGCTTTGGTGAGTCCGGTTGATTTGGCCAGGCCTGCCTCCCTCCCTCCCTCCCTCCACCTCCCTCTATCCAATCCCCCCCCCCCCCAATCTACTTCTCTTTCTATCAAGAAAGTTTTAGACACGATCCTGGCCATCTTTGGACCAGTTTGCCCGAAACGGCAGCGGAATTCGCGGGTGGCTCAGCCCACCCGCCCAGGGCCTACCACATCCCATTTAAGGCCCTCCATGTAGGCAAAGGCATGCGCGGAAGGTTAAAGAGAGCCGAGGTGGCGCAGTGGTTAGAGTGCAGTACTGCAGGCTACTTTAGCTGACTGCTAATTCGGCAGTTCGGCGGTTCAAATCTCACCGGCTCAGGGTTGACTCAGCCTTCCATCCTTCCGAGGTGGGTAAAATGAGGACCCGGATTGTTGTTGGGGCAATATGCTGACTCTGTAAACCGCTTAGAGAGGGCTGAAAGCCCTATGAAGCGGTATATAAGTCTAACTGCTATTGCTATTGCTAAAGCGCGCACTCACATTCGTGAACCGGTAGGGAAGGTAAGTGATTATTACCACTCCTGATCCTGACTCTTTTCTAGGCTGAAAATATTTGGGACTTCCTTGGTCCCCGGGTGAGGGACAGGGCAGGACGCTTCCTTCGCAGCGTTCAGGGTAGCCCCTCCTAGGACGTCCTGTATAGAGGGGTGGGGAGGAGGGAGCCAGAGGCATCGTTTGTTAACCCCTCCCAAGAGGGTTGGTTCCCAAATGTTCAACCTCGTTCCTTGAACATTTAAAAGGGAGATTTATTTATTGAATATCTCCCCCGCCCTTCTCACCTAACCGATCCTGGCAGTGGTGGGTTTCAAAAATTGTTCGAACCTACTCTGTGGGTGTGGCCTCCTTTGTGGGAGTGGCTTGCCACCCATGTGACCGGATGGGAGTGGCTTGCCGCCCATGTGACCGGATATGAAGATGCTGACGACACTCGTCAGAACCACCTTAAATTACCTCACACACAGCACTGGCACGCATAAGAATATGACGTCAACTTGTTTTTTACAAGGCATCTTTGGTTTGCGTTAAAACAACTTCAACACATGCAATGTTCTGATTGCACCACAAGCGCAGTAGTCATCCTTACCTTTCACAGAGGCACCGAGTTTTATAAATAGGAGCTTGATAGTGTAGAATAATCATATCCAAGGACCAGTGGTGGGTTTCAAAACATTTTGGAACCTCTTCTGTAGGTGTGGCCTGCTTTCCGGGTCCACTGGTGGAACCTCTTCTAACCGGTTCGGGAGATTTGACGAACCGGTTCTACCGAATAGGTGCGAACTGGTGGGAACCCACCTCTGGATCCTGGACAGGGGCGCTGTCCGGAGGTCTGGTCTGCTCCTTCTCCTTCTGGCCTGTCCCCCACGACAGCGGGACCTTCTTCATGCCCGGCGGAGCAACCGAGCCAGGAGGTACTGGCCTGAAGATATTCTTCTCATTGAGGGGTCTACAGCCTGGACCTCCCAGGTTGTCCTCAACTGAAGAGATTCAGAAGGTTGTGGCCAGGGCACCATTAACGGGCCTTGAAAGGTGGCCTTTAAAAAACAAACAAACAACGGGGCAGTTTTTAATTAAAATTGGTAGGCTACATCATAACTTAAGGGATGGGGTGGCTGAGTGGCTAAGACGCTGAGCATGTCGATCAGGAAGGTCGGCAGTTTGGCGGTTTGAATCCCTAGCACCGCCTAACGGAGTGAGCTCCCGTTAACTTGTCCCAGCTTCTGCCAACCTAGCAGTTCGAAAGCACGTAAAAAAAATGCAAGTAGAAAAATAGGAAGCACCAATTTTGGTGGGAAGGTAAATCCCTTCGGTGTTTAGTCATGCCGGCCACACGACCACGGAGACATCTCCGAACAGCGCTGGCTCTTCGGCTTGGAAACCGGAGAGGAGAGTCGGGAATGACTAGCACAGTGTTTCTCAACCTTGTCAACTTGAAGATGTCTGGACTTCAACTCCCAGAATTCCCCAGCCAGCGAAAGAAAGGAGAAAGAAAGGCGGCATTCGCTGGCTGGGGAATTCTGGGAGTTGAAGTCCAGACATCTTCAAGTTGACAAGGTTGAGAAACACTGGACTAACACGTATGTGCAAAGGGAACCTTTACCTTATCATAACTTATAACTCTGTGTGATGCTTCTTAGCGATTCATCGGGGTTAAACAAAGCATGACAATGCAGCAGGTGGAACCCAATCGGGTTTCTTTCTTTTTTTAAAAAGAAACTCACGCCCTTGTGACCTCAAGACTGGACTACTGCAATGCGCTCTACATGGGGCAGCCCTTGAATAGCATTCGGAGACTTCAACTTGTCCAGAATGCAGCTGCGCGAGCGATTGTGGGTATACCTCGATACACCCACGTTACACCTATCCTCCACGAGCTGCACTGGCTTCCAATCGATCTCCGGATTCGGTTCAAGGTGATAGTTATTACTTATAAAGTCCTTCATGGTATTGGACCTGGGTACTTGAGAGACCGCCTGCTGCCAATTACCTCCCACAGACCTATTAGATCACACAGGGTCGGCCTCCTCCGGGTTCCATCCACCAGCCAATGCCATCTGGCTACGACCCGGGGGAGGGCCTTCTCTGTTGCAGCTCCGGCCCTTTGGAACGAACTCCCCGCGGAAATTTGGACCCTCACCTCTCTCCTTGCCTTCCGAAAAGTCGTTAAAACCTGCCTGTGTTGGCAGGCCTGGGGTTGATGAGCTCCCTTCCCCTCTCAACAGGTGTGGTTGTTGGTTATTTTAAATGCCTGTCTTCTATTTGTATGTTCCCTTTCTCGTATGAGTTGTTCGCCGCCCTGAGTCCCTATAGGGAATAGGGCGGCATATAAATAAAATGAAACTTCAAACTCCAAACTAAAAAAGAAATTGTTAATTGTTTGAATACTTTCTTAAATAAGACGACAGACTTGATACTGATGGTATCTCGTTAGCCGCTTGGGACAGGATAGAAACCAGCTCACCTGTCACTCATTATGTGTCTAGGACCGCTCTCTTCCTCTGGACAAGCCCACCAGCCTCGAGCAAGATGCCTCTTACCCCCAGCCCAGTGCCGAACGAGATCCGGAGGCCGACCGATCTCGGGCCCACCACTGGCCGGCGTTTCAGGTCGCCGATTCGTGCCCCAGGAGATGCTACTGCAAACATCAGGACCAGAGGAAGCTACCCAAAAATGTTCTGGCTTGGTGAGCAGGGACTGGGGTGGCCAGATGCCAAGTGGAAAACCTCTCTATCCAGGTAGTCCTCGACTTACAACAGCTCGCTCGGCAACCGTTCAAAGTTACGACGGCACTGAAAAAAAGGGGCGTTTTTCAGTTAAGATCTTTGCAGCACCCCCCAAATCCAGATGCTTGTCCTCTGTTTCATACTTATGACCCAGGATGGGCTCATGTGATCCCCTTTAGCGACCTTCTGACAGTCAATGGGGAAGGCGGGTCCACTTAATCGATTACTAAGCCACCGCAGTGATTCACTTAACAACTGTCTCACTTAGCAACACAAATTGTGGCCTCAGTTGTGGTTGTAAGTTGAGGACTACCTCCATAGTGCTTTACAATGTCAGCCTACTGCCCCCAGCAATTTGGTTCCTCAGTTTACCGACCTCAGAGGGATGGAAGGCTGAGTCTTGAGCGGGTCAGGATCGAACTCCAGGCAATGGGCAGAGTTAAGATTGCAATACTGCCTCCTAACCACTGCGCCCCCTCGGCTCTAATATAAATTGTGTGATATGTGCGTGCAAAGATACGGCATTCCTCGACTTGAGACAGGCGGGCCTGTGCAGGGGATCTGCGACGTAGGGCCACAATCGGGACCCAAATTTCCGTTGCTAAACAAGGCGATCGTTAAGCGAGTCACGCCCGGTTTTATGACCTTTACGCCATGGGCATTAGGGGAATCACTTTTGTCAAGCGAATCACGTGGTGGTGAAGCTACATTGGATCGCCCCATTGGCTTTGTCGGAAGCCGAGAATGATGAGGTCGCCAATGATGATCACGTGAACCGTTGTAAATATATGGCCCAAAATTTGATCACATGGCCTGAGATGGTTGTCTGTGCTAGGACAAGCTAGTTTTGAAAGTCCTGTTGTAACTTTGGTCACTAAACGAATGGCTGTAAGTGGAGGACTATGCCAGCCCTGCCAGATGTTCAGACTCATTTGCCAATCTTGGTAGGGTGAGTTAAGAGCCTCCCCTGTTGGAAGTTGTGCGGCTAAGAGGGCAGAGCTGCTGCGAACCAAGTCGGCTTGCCGTTCTTCACCCTTCGATGTTCCCTCTTCCCCCATCCAGGCTCAACCCGTCTGCTAACCACCTGACGGAACCTCCCTGGGTCGCCACAGCCATGCTGGCCGTCTCCTTGGTAGCCGGCACCAAGTTCTGCCTGGATTCTTACAAACAGCAACACGTGGCCAACGAGGACTGAACCATTAGCTGCAAGCTTCCTGCTCAATAAACCTTCTACAACACCAGGAGAGTTTGCTCGTGCATCCAACTTTGCCACTTTTAAGGCTTGTGGACTTCGATTCCCAGAATTCCCCAGCCCGCATGAAATCTTTCTCAGCACTGTGTCTGGTCTTCAGGTCCCAGAATTCCCCAGCCACAAGGAACCATTCCTCACCACTGTGTCTGGTGTTCAGGTCCCAGAATTCCCCAGCTACAAGGAACCATTCCTCACCACTGTGTCTGGTCTTCAGGTCCCAGAATTCCCCAGCTACAAGGAACCATTCCTCACCGTGTCTGGTCTTCAGGTCCCAGAATTCCCCAGCCACAAGGAACCATTCCTCACCACTGTGTCTGGTCTTCAGGTCCCAGAATTCCCCAGCCAGCATGTTCATTAGCATGCTGGCTGGAGAATTCTGGGAGTTGAAGTCCGTCGGTCCCCTTAAAGTTGCCAAGGTTGAGAAACACTGAACTAGGGATACAAAGGGGCAGGTGTGGATAGGAGACGCGTGTCCATACTACTCTCTGCTGGGACTACAGCTCCCAGACAGCCTTGCCAGAAGTCATGCGACCTGGACAGTGTTGAGATTTTAATTCCAGGCAGTTTGGCAGCCTAGGTTGGAGATGGCAGGGTTGCAGTTCCCTTTAGTCTCAGGTGTGATGATCATGTGCTAGTTTGCCGCCTTCCAATTGTCATTTTGGTTTGTGGTGTGGGCTCCTGCAACCTAACGGAAAGTAGCTTGTCTGATCTGGGCTTATTTTAATATAAACCAGGGGTCTCCAACATGGTAACTTTAACACTTGTGGACTTTGATTCCCAGAATTCCTCAGCTAGCCATGCTGGCTGGGGAATTCTGGGAGTTGGAAGGCCACAAGTTTTTTTAAAAAATTGCCAAATTTAGAGACCCCTGGTAAGTCGACTCCAGGCCCAGTGTGGCTTAGTTTACAAACTCTAGGGAAGCGAACTGTGGCATAATAAAAAGGGTGAATTGGCTGTAAGAGAATCATGCTTGTAGGAAAAAAACTGGCAAGCATGATCTAATTTAGAAAATAAGAATAATAATTACAATTCTTGGGAGAACTATTTAATTCGGTTCGGATCAGACAGCAGAGGGAATCCGTTTCTGGTCCAAACCAGGGGATCCTGCATATATTCATGACCAAATAATAAATGGGCCCTTTGGAGGTAAAACAGGAAGTCCCGCCCTTGATTTGGCAGTCAAAAAAAAAAAAAAAGCCCAAGGCCAATCAGCTTCTCTGTCCATGCTCAGAGGACCTCTCTCCACCTGGGGCCAGGGAACAAAATGACTTCGAATGACATGTGGACCACCAGACTTATTGGCTTTACTCAAACAGAGACACTCACCTCATCCCAACCCCCCCCCCCCCCCAATGGCTCCCATCTTCCCCGTTTTAAGACAAAAGGCAGCTGGGTCGATCTGAACCGGCGTGCACAGTCATACACAAAGAAAAATATGGAGGAAAAAGCCACAGCCCACAGTCCCAGCCTGCAGCGAGGGGCGCGTTCAGACGATCATTTCCAACTGCCGGGCGTACTCGATGACTTGCTTGGCCAGCTCTGTGGAGGGGATGGTGGCGTCTTCCGGCTTCTGCTGCTGCCCCGTGAAGCAGTAATGGTTGTTGGAACCCAGGAGCCAGCCGCGCTGGAAAGGGAAGGGAAGCTGGGTGAGCCGAGGGGGTCTGTGGATGAGCCCAACTCTGCGGCAACTGCAGTTAAGCTCTCGGGGAAATTCATTGCCCATGAGGAAGGGAGGAAAGGGTTGGGAGGATGGAAGGGAGGGAGGGACGAAGAGGGAGGGAGGGAAGGAAGGAAGGAAGGGTCAAGGAAGGGAGGGGGAAGACAAGGCAAGGGAAGCAGGAGAGAGGAAAAGGAAGGAAAGAAGGAAGGAAGGAAGGAAGGAAGGAAGGAGAAAGAAAGGGCAGAAGGAAGAAAGGCAGAGAGGGGGAGGGAGGAAGAAAGAGTCAGGAGAGAGGGAGGGGGAAGGCAAGGCAAGGGAAGCAGGAGAGAGGAAAAGGAAGGAAGAAGGAAGGAAGGAGAAAGAAAGGGCAGAAGGGAGAAAGGCAGAGAGAGGGAGGGAGGGAGTCGGGAGAGAGGGAGGGGGAAGGCAAGACAAGGGAAGCAGGAGAGAGGGAAAAGGAAAGAAGGAAGGAAAGAGAAAGGATTGGCAGACAGGAGAAAGAAAAGGGTTGATAGGAAGGAAGGAGGAAGGAAAAAAGGAAGGAAGGGAGAAAAAGAACTTTTTTTTAAAAAAAAATGCAAGATTGTCTATGCACTCTTTTTGATGTTGAGCTGGCCTTAAGAGGAAGGGAGGGAGGGAGGGAGGGAGGAAGGAAGGGGTTGGAAGGCAGGAGGGAGACAGATAGGCAGAGGAAGGGAGGAAAGAAGGAAGGAAGAGGGTAGGGGAGGAAGTTCGCCACAGAAGAAGCCAAAGCAGCTGAAGAATCCCCGTGGCCACACTGTCAGCTCCAGAAGAACATGGGAACAGTTGGGCCGGAGTCCAGCCGACTGGCCCAGCCTCCCCCTCCCCCCCCTCACCTTCTTGGCGTAGTCGGACATCTTTTTGGGGGTGAAGAAGAGCATGCGGGTGGCCTCATTGAGCAGGATCTTCTCATAGGCCTTCTCGATGCAGCTGGCAATTTCGTCCCTGCGGAGGGGGTGGGAGAGGAGGGGGTGGAGGGGAACCCAGATTAGGGAAAGAAAAGCCCTGGGGCCTCTCCAGACCTCCAAGGCCCAAGGGGGAAGAGATGCTGGGCGGAGGCTGAGGGGGAAGGTCTCAGCCAGAGTCCTTTGCAGCCACATTTCTCAAAGGTGGTTTGAGTTTAAAACCAGGATAAAACCTTGCCCAGCCACAATCAAACCCCATCCTGCTTAGCCTTGCCTTGCACACCTGACACAGACACCAACAGCCCCGTGATGGCCAACCTACGGCACGCAGGCTGGAAGTGGCACACAGAGCCCTTTCTCCAGGCACACCAGCTGTTACCCATTGCTCTTCCGGGCTCCGGTGGGCAGAGGTGCGCTGCCCAGGTGGTGTACGCACATGTGGGAGTGCAGGAAACCGGAAGAGCAGCGGCCTGGTGTGTGCGTGCCGGCCAGCTGGAAATCACGCACACATGCGTGGCAGAAATTGGAAGACCAGGTGACTGGCACACCTGGGCACGCCAGGAAACCCCCCCCTCCTCCCGGAAAATCCAATTGCCTCTTGAAAAAGCACCTTAGGGACAACTCTGACCTGGATGACTGAGAATCTTTATAGATTCAAGGATTACCTGTAGTAAGAGTGCTCCCTCTTGTCTTGGAGAAGGCGCAATGCAGCCTTGAATCAATCAATCTCCCTGTCTCTCTCTCTGTCACTCTCGGTCTGTCTCTCTCTCTCTGTGTTTCTCTCTGTCTGTCTCTCTGTCTGTCTCTCTCTGTCTCTGTCTGTCTCTGTCTGTCTCTGTCTGTCTCTCTGTGTTTCTCTCTGTCTCTCTCTCTGTCTGTCTCTCTCTGTGTTTCTCTCTGTCTCTCTCTGTTTCTCTCTGTCTCTGTCTCTCTGTGTGTTTCTGCGTCTCTCTATCTCTCTCTGTCTATCTCTCTCTCTCTGTGTTTCTGTCTCTCTCTGTCTCTCTCTCTCTGTGTTTCTCTCTGTCTCTGTCTGTCTCTCTGTGTGTGTGTGTGTGTTTCTGTGTCTCTGTCTCTCTATCTCTCTCTGTCTATCTCTCTGTGTGTTTCTCTCTGTCTCTCTGTGTGTTTCTCTCTGTCTCTCTCTGTCTCTCTGTGTGTTTCTGTGTCTCTCTATCTCTCTCTGTCTATCTCTCTCTCTGTGTTTCTGTCTCTCTGTCTCTCTCTCTCTGTGTTTCTCTCTGTCTCTGTCTGTCTCTGTGTGTGTGTGTGTGTTTCTGTGTCTCTGTCTCTCTATCTCTCTCTGTCTATCTCTCTGTGTGTTTCTCTCTGTCTCTCTGTGTGTTTCTGTGTCTCTCTATCTCTGTCTATCTCTCTCTCTCTGTGTTTCTCTGTCTCTCTCTGTCTCTCTCTGTTTCTCTCTGTCTCTGTGTGTGTGTGTGTGTTTCTGTGTCTCTGTCTCTCTATCTCTCTCTGTCTATCTCTCTCTGTGTTTCTCTGTCTCTCTCTCTCTGTCTGTCTCTCTCTGGGTTTCTCTGTCTCTGTCCTGTCTGTCTCTCTCTCTGTGTTTCTGTGTCTCTCTGTCTCTCTCTCTGTCTATCTCTCTCTCTGTGTGTTTCTCTGTCTCTCTGTCTGTCTGTCTGTCTGTGTTTCTCTCTGTCTCTGTCTCTCTCTGTCTATCTCTCTCTCTCTGTTTCTCTGTCTCTCTCTCTCTGTCTGTCTCTGTCTGTCTCTCTGTCTGTCTGTGTTTCTCTCTGTCTCTGTGTTTCTCTGTCTGTGTGTTTCTCTGTCTGTGTCTGTCTCTCTCTCTGTGTTTTTCTGTGTCTCTGTGTCTCTCTCTCTCTGTCTGTCTCTCTCTCTCTGTTTCTCTCTGTCTCTGTCTCTTTCTCTCTGTCACTCTCTCTCTGTGTCTCTGTCTCTCTGTCTCTCTCTCTCACACACACACACAAACCCCATGTCCCCAAACTGAGGGGAGCAAAACACACCTGACAGTGTCCAGCAGGATGTCAATGAAAAAGGCGTAACTCTCGGCCGGGATGTTGCCTTTGGCCAGGAAGACTTTGTTGTAACTCCCTTCCATCAGGTACTGGAGAGAAAGGATAGGTTACGCAACCTGTCACAAAAACGACGGCAAAGCGAGCATCCTTCAGATGCGTCCCGCAAGCGGAGTGAAGACGCGGGGGGGCAGAGGGGGGGAGGGGGGAGGTCTAGGCCAATTTGCCGCGGGACAAGAGTTACACAAATATTGGAAGAAACGGTGGGAGAGAATCGTTCAAGGAAAGGTGTGAAATTGACAACGATCGAAATCGTTTTTAAAAAAAAAATATTTTAAATACTTCCACTGAATTGTGAAATTGTCCCGCCGCCAGTTGTCCCATGGTGAATTGTCCCGTGACGATTTGTCCCATTCTGGCGGAGAGGAGCACGTCCTGGATATGTTTGGGGGCTGGGCTTTTCATCTGCCCTCTTTGGAGATTTCTGTTGCTATTTTATTGATTAAACCAAGTCGCTCCTAAGGGACTCCGTGCAACTTACAACTGTTAAAAAATCCACTATGTAATAAAAACCCATACGAACACATTCCCCCTGTGGCAGGAGCAAAGGAATCAACTCAGCCACGTGATTGCGCTCCCCAGGCATACTGATACAGAATAATAGAGTTGGAAGGGACCTTGGAGGTCTTCTAGTCCAACCCCCTGCTTAGGCAGGAAACCCTACACCACTTCAGACAAATGGCTGTCCAACATCTCCTTAAAAACCTCCAGGGAAGTAAATATTTGTAAAAGTTTTTTTCCCCCAAAATTCTCAATTAAAAATAATAATAAAAAAACCTTTTTTAAAGCGTCTCCCGAGCTGGTAGCTAAACAAAGAGTTCCGATGATCGCTGATTGTTGCACAGCTGATCGTCTGAACTTATATCTATATCTATATAGTGTCACAACCCCTGGCATGCCCAAATATGGGAGGGAGCATACTGCTTCCTTTCTTTATCGGCTCATCTCGAGAGACCATCCAGACAGAAAGCCATTATTTTTAATGTTACCTTTTTGTTACATTTGTATTGCAATTTGTGCTGATTGATATGTATGTATGTATGTATGTATGTATGTATGTATTTGGTGTCACAACCCCTGGTATGCCCAAATATGGGAGGAAGTTCACTGCTTCCTTTCTCTGTCTATCGGCTCGTCACAAGAGACCATCCAGAGAGAAACCCAATATTTTTACTGTTGCCTTTGTTACATTTGTGTTGTATTTGTGCTGATAAATAAATAAAGGGAGACTAGTATACATTATATACTATTTGGGCAAACCAGGGGTTGTGACACTAAATACATACCTATTTCCCTGGCTCAGCTGATAAAGGAAGAGAACCTTGTGGCTTAGTGGTTAACACATCTGCCTAATATGTAATACAGCCTAGGTTCGAATCCCAGTAAAGGTATGGCTAGCTGATGAGAGCTAAATAGCTTGAAATAGATCTATACTAGTCTCCCTTTATTTATTTATCAGCACAAATACAACATACGTATATACATATATACATACATACTTTTTTTAGCCTTTTTAAACTACCGGTTTGGGCGAACCAGTTGCATTTTTACTACTGGTTCGGGCAAACCGGCCCATACCGCTAGCATTTCACCCCTGGTTTAGGGCTCTTTTGGGAAAGCAACAGGGCCAGAGGAATCAGACAAAGAGTATCTCTCCCATAAAAAAATATGGTGAGATGTATGTTACAGAAACTCAAACTTCTGACCGCATCAAGCATCCACATTTACCTATCCCAGGTCCTTGGGGAAGATTCAATCAGTGGATAGAAAAATGCCAAATCCAGTCTAAACATCTGGCTGACGGTGCGACAAACCACAATTGCGGATTGTAAATAACCCACAGTTTAAAAAAAAAAAAACAGGGTGGAAGGGAGCAGTTTACCTGCTCGAGAGAAACGGGGTGCTTGATGTAGACGTTGGTCTGAATGTCCTTGGCTGGCAGGCGTTCCAGCTCGGTGTGAAACTCGGCAACACGGTTTTGGGAAAGCAGGAAGAGGAGATTCAAACCCAGCAGCTGGTGCTTGTAGGCCGATTCGGGCAATTCGTCTCTGAGGGAGGAGTAAGGAGAGATGGGGAACAGGTCAACAGGGGAGTGGGGAGGGCGAAGGGCCTGTGGGCAGAAAGCCTAAAATAAATAAGGCATTGTCATGCTTTGTTTAACCCTGATGAATCTCTAAGAAGCATCACACAGAGTTATGATATGATAAGGTAACGGTTCCCCTCGAACATATGTGCTAGTCGTTCCCGAATCTAGGGGGCGATGCTCATCTCCGTTTCAAAGCCGAAGAGCCAGCGCTGTCCGAAGACGTCTCTGTGGTCATGTGGCTGGCATGACTCAATGCCAAAGGCGCATGGAACGCTGTTACCTTCCCACCAAAGGTGGTTCCTATTTTTCTACTTGCATTTTTTACGTGCTTTCGAACTGCTAGGTTGGCAGAAGCTGGGACGAGTCACGGGAACTCACCCCGTTACGCAGCGCTAGGGATTTGAACTGCGGAACTGCCGACCTTTTTGACTGACAAGCTCAGCGTCTTATCCACTGAGCCACCGCGTCCCTCTGTAATCTAAGAAATCTTAAGATTTCTACGCTGCTTTTATTCTGTACAACTCAAAGCGGTGGACCTAATGTGGTTTTCTTTTTCACAGCAAACCCCTGGGGAGATGGGCTGAGAGACAGGGAGTGGCCCAAAGTCGCTCAACCGGCTTTCAAGCCTAAGGCAAGGCTAGAACGTACGATAGCCCGGTTCCGAGCACCAGCAGCTTCACCCTCTACCCCAGACAGGTTATTTTTTTGACAGTTTCCACAGCGTCCCACGGCTTCCGGGGTAGCGCGAGCGAACACATCCCCTCAAAACTCCCCAAAGGTCAACATATTTACTTGTAGTCAAAGTAGTAGCATTTGAGCTGGGCCATATATCTTTCAAAAGACGGAATGTCTTTCTTCAGGATGCTCCACTGGGCTCCGATTTCTAAAATGTCTCCTGGAGAGGGAAGATAAGAAGGCGCAGGGCATGAACAAAAAAGAAGACACAACCACCAAGGACAGCAGAAAAGCACAGGCCCAACACCAGGGTGGATTTGATTTAAACCAGAGGTCTTCAAACTGGGCAACTTGAAGACTTGTGGACTTCAACACCCAGAATTCTCCAGCCGGCTGGAGAATTCTGGGAGTTGAAGTCCACAAGTCTTCAAGTTGCCAAGTTTGGGGACTCCTGATTTAAACCAAGTTGATTTAAATCATGATTTAAAACACTTAGTAAAAATGCTTGATTTAAATCAACTCGGTTTAATTTTAAATCGTAATTTTTAAAGAGCAACTATCGTCTGTCCCGCAGCGGCTCCTCCTCTGATCCGCTGTTGAATCACCGACAGCCCCAGCCACTTTTAATGGGATGGCTGGTGATGCGGCAGGGACCTGGCAGGTAGCAGGTCAGTGGATGCCCGAACAGGTGGATGCCCGCTAATTTCAAAATTAGAAGGTATCCCAGCTAGCTATGCGCCTGCTTGAAAAATACTCACTTGCCAAAATAAGCTGCTGTTTAGTCAATTTTGTGCCGGTGGTGGGCAGGAAGTTCAGTTCAAGCAGAGCCAACTGAAAGGCAAGAAGAAAGGAGAGGAGAAATGACAGACAAGCCACGGTGGGGACAATCAAGCTCACCAAAGTGTATTACATTCTAATCTAACAGCATCAATGCCATACATCAATGCCCCTGCAGCAAAGGTGAGGAACTGTGGGCCCTTTAAGGACTTGTGGACTTCAACTCCCAGGATTCCTGAGCCAGCCATGATGAATTCCTAAGACAGCCCTGCACGCTGGCTCAGGAATTCTGGGATTTGAAGTCTACAAAGCCACGTGATGTGAATCTGGCTCGCCCACTCACTTTGTCCAATGAAAGCCACAACAAAAGGTCGATCACGTGACCTCGGGACACAGCGACGGTCATAAGTACGAACCAGTTGCTAAGCAAGTGAATTTTGACCACCTGATTATGAGGCTGCTAACAGAGGTCTATGAAGAAGGGTCATATAAGTCACTCTTTTCAGTGCCGTCCTAACTTTGAGTGGCCATTAAACGAAGTTCTGTAAGTCGAGGCCTGCCTGTACAAACAAACAAACCAATGGAAAGGAAGCAGAACCACCGGCAGCTGTCAGAAACCGAGCCTCCAATCCACCCTTGTTGGCACAAACGATGGAAAAGCTGGGTCTGTAACTCTGCTTTTAGCAACCGGAGATAAGCATTGGGCTGGAGGGAGCAGCCTATTCTGTTTGGAACATGTGACTCAACAGAGGAATTAATACAGGAAAAAACACCCAGCTGATTCAGTCACCTCCTCCCTCCCCATCATGAAATGGCATTTATGTTTTGTTTGTCTGTCTATTACTATATTTTACATGCAGCTTCATCTCCAGGGATTTTGGACCCCTTTCTCACAACAGTCACTCGTGCCCTTGTGACCTCTAGGCTGGAATACTGCAATGTGCTCTACATGGGGCTGCCCTTGAAGAGTATTCGGCGACTTCAGCTAGTCCAGAATGCGGCCGCGCGAGCGATTGTGGGTGCACCTCGCTTCACCCACGTAACACCTATCCTCCGCGAGCTGCACTGGCTACCTGTCGATCTCCGGGTGCGCTTCAAGGTGCTACTTGCCACCCATAAAGCCCTTCATGGTAGTGGATCTGGGTACTTGAGAGACCGCCTACTGCCAATTACCTCCACGCGACCAATTAGATCCCATAAATTAGGCCTCCTCCGAGTTCCATCTGCTGGTCAATGCCGACTGGCAACCACGCGGAGGAGGGCCTTCTCGGTGGCAGCTCCGACCCTGTGGAACGATCTCCCCGTGGAGATTCGTACCCTCACCACCCTCCAGACCTTCCGCACAGCCCTCAAAATCTGGCTATCCCGTCAGGCCTGGGGTTAAGACTACAACCCGCCCGAATAGTATGAATGTTGTGTTTTAATTATGTATTTGTCTTATATGTTAAAAGTTTGTCTCTCCCCCCCCCCTTTTTAAGTTGTAAGCCGCCCTGAGTCCCCCCCCAGGGAAAAGGGCGGCATATAAATAAACTTTAAATCTAAAAAAATCTAAAATCTTTCTGGCCTTATTTCATTTATTAAACTTAGATGCCAAAGCAACCCCGGGAAAGGTTTAAACCAGAGGCGTCCAAACTTGAGAACTTTAAAGACTTGTTGGACTTCAATTCTGGGAGTTGAAGTCCAACAAATCGTTCCCAAGTTTGGACGTCCCTGGTTTAAACCAGTGTTTCTCAACCTTGGCCACTTGAAGATGTCTGGACTTCAACTCCCAGAATTCCCCAGCCAGCATTTGCTGGCTGGGGAATTCTGGGAGTTGAAGTCCAGACATCTTCAAGTGACCAAGGTTGAGAAACACTGGTTTAAACAATAGCAACATTAACCACGTTCCTCCCAACCAGAGTTCTTGCCCCAGCTTCTCTCCCTCCCGTACATCTGAATGGGTATCCACGGAACACAATGCAGGTAGTCCTCGGCTTACAACACTTCGTTTAGTGACCGTTTGAAGTCACAGGAGCACTGCAAAAAAGGGGCTTTACGGCCCCTTGCAGTGTCCCCTATGGTCATCGAGACGCTGGGAAACTCGACTCGTAGCTATGACGGTCGTAGCGTCCCGGGGTCACGTGATCCCCTCTTGCGACCTTCTGACCAGCGAAGATCAGTTTCTAGTGTCCCCCCCCCTCGCGAGTTTTCCCCACGGCGGTTTCTAGTCTCCCCCCTTTCCAAGTTTCCCCACGGCGGTTTCTAGTCTCCCCCCTGTCCAAGTTTCCCCACGGCGGTTTCTAATCTCCCCCCTTTCCAAGTTTCCCCACGGCGGTTTCTAATCTCCCCCCTCCGCCCCCCATTCCCCCTCCCTTCACCTTCAAGCGTCCCAGCAAGTCGCCGCATTTGCTCAAGCTGAGGTTCTTGCGGTTCCACTCGGCCCGCAGTTGCTCGTACATGCCCGCCGCTTCCTTCAGCCCCGCCGCGTCCGCCCCGTTCAGCACCGGGCCGCCGGCCGCCGCCATCATAGCCACCGCCGAAGCCATGAATCTGCACCCGGCGGGATTGTCGCGAAAAAAAAAAGGCGGGGTCCGCTCGACACCGCGCTTTACGGCCGCCTGCCGTCAATCGAGCGTCTCCCTAGGCAGCCGGCTCGCGCTTCGCCCCGATTGGCTGGAGGAAAGTCTTCGGCGGGGGCGGCGGCGGGAGAAGTTAGGCGCATGCGCGGAGCGTTATTGGAATCGCTCGGGCTGTCGGCGCCGGTTGAGAGGAGAGAGTTTTGAGGGGTGGGCGGATTAAACGAAGTTTCGGTCCGGTGGTTGAGGGGAAGTCGGGGAAAACGGGCCAGGCCCCTCTTTCCCTGAAGCACAAAGCGTGGCAGCGGAGGTGATTTTGGGCGTCGAATTAGCCAGGTCTCTTTATTTCAGCGGGCGAGGACGGTGACGGTTGGTGACGTCACTGGGCACTGGTGACGTCACCGCGCCAGCTCTTCACTCTCTCTGAGCTACACCGGCGTGGCCGACCGCTGGGTGGCAGCAGAGACAATTTCCCCTTTTCCGCCCTCTAGTGGTTCTGCAGCCCGAATGTGGAAGGTCCATTATTGCCGTATTAAGTACGGGTAGTCCTCGAGTTACGACCACAATTGAGCTCCAAGTGTCTGTTGTTAAAACTCAGGTGTTTCTTTAGAATAGAAAATAGAATACAATAGAGAAAATAGAGAATAGAATAGAATAAAATAGAAGAATAGAATAGAATTCAGAATAGAAGAATAGAATTCAATTCAATTCTTTATTGGCCAAGTGTGATTGGATACACAAGGTGCATAAGTGAATTTTGTCCAGTTTTGCACCTTTCTTGCCGTGGTTGTTAAAGGAACCACCTCAGTTGATAAGCCAGTAACCCGGTGGTTAAGTGAATCTAGCTTCCCCCTTGACTCTGCTTGCCAGAAGGTCACAAAAGGGGATCACGCAGCAATGGTCATAAGTATGAACCCCAATGCTTTCATTCAAGCATCAGATGCCATCCGCTGCTAAGTGAATCCCTGCAGCTTCTAAGCTAGTGACCGTGGTTGTGGATTCCCCGTTCATTTTGCTTGTCGGAAGGTCGCAAAAGGGGATCACGTGAGCCCGGAACACTGCAACCGTCATAAATACGAGCCAGTTGCCAAGCCCCTGAATTTTGATCATGTTGCTGTGGTTGTAAGTGTGTCAAATGGTGAAAGGTCGGTTTTTTTCACTACCTGTATGTCTTCAGTATCACCTTTCTCCAAGCAGTTTGTAGGCAAAACAAAACGGGGAAAAAAAAATTTGTAAATGCTGCATTGAACCTGAAGTGTTCATTTCACAGATGGTATTTCAGAGGCTGGAAGTGTGAATCGAAATACACAAATTAGACTTCAAAGTGATGATAAAAGTTGTCCCTCCCCAATTTAATTCAGAAGTCCCATAGGAGGCTGATTCAGAACAACAATGTTATCTCCTTGCTCTGGGATTGTAAAAAGAAAGACAGAGTAGGAAGGGTTGAGACTAGACCGAATAACAGAGTAGGACGGGACCTGGGAGGTCTTCTAGTCCAGCCCCCTGCTCAAGCAGGAGACTACCATTATGGACAAATGGCTGTTTTTAAAAACCTATTACGGCAACGGCTGCCAAGAACCTCCAGACTAATCGAAAAGAAAACCGAGAAAATTCCCATTGGTTATATTTTCAGTGTTATTTAAGAATTAGGGCTCATGGAAGGTTTAAACGTGTAAGTACGGTATATATCCGTATCCATATCCATATACAGACATTATTTCTTCCTTTTTATGACCCTGTAATCCCTTTGAACCGGCTGGAGTTGAAATGACTGAATGGAGTCATCTGGCATTTATTGGCCGGTTGCCCTTCCTGACACCTACGTGGGGTTCACAGCAGATATTTTCTCTTTGCTGCAAACTCCACATACGCAGCAGGAAGGGCATATGTACATATATACATAATACTGAAAGTTGCAGTTATGTAATATCATTACACATACATACATACATACGGGCATACACATATCATTATTTTTGTATTATTACACATGTATTATTTTTACAACTAGCTCAAGATGATGAACATACCTAATACTTCCAATTTCTTCATAGTAACAGAAGCCCAGGAGGTGAATTGTGCTGAGAGTGAGGACAGGCCCAAAGTCACCCAGGTGGCTTTCTTGACTAAGGCAGGACTTGAACTCGCCATCTCCAGCTTTCTGACCTGCTGCCTAAATCACTAAACCAAACTGGCTCTCCCCTTGATCCCCTCAGCATCCTTCTTGAAGTCATGCTCAGTGTGATCAAACGTGGAGCATGGTGGCCATAATGTCGATAATCTAATTCCCTGTTGATTGTAACCTTTTGAACAGGGATTCTTAAAGGAAAGTTGGAAGGGAGGGTTGGCTCGCTTTCTCTTTGCTTTCAGAGTACAGAAGCGACGCTTGAGCAGGATCCGTCCGCAGGATTGCCTGGGACGCTCCCTGTCCTCTGCACAGCCTGCTTGCCTTGTTCTCTGGTGGGGGAGGGAAGGGAGGGGGCTTTGTGGGACCTGAAGCAGAACATCCCGAGTCAGTCCGTTTTCTTCCCTACAGCTTCAACTTTGTGGACTCTCAAGTTTCCTCTTCCCTCTACACATTCAAGATGGACAGGGGTTTGTGTGTGTGTGTGTGTGTGTGTGTGTGTGTGTGATGCATATGTATGTATAGGTGTAGGTACATGCTTATGTATGTAGCATGGGTATGTGTGTGTTATGTATGTATATGCTTTTCAGAGCAGGCAGCAATTTCATTTTTAATGCGTGCAACCGCATTTTATGCAGTAAAAAATGACAACAAATATCTTGTCCTCCCCTCTCCCCTCCCTTCTTCTCCCCTCCTCTCCCTTGTCCTCCCCTCCTCTCTCTCCTCCTCCTCTCCTCTCATCCCTTCCCCTCTCCTCCCTTCCCCTCCCCCTCTCCTCCCTTCCCCTTCCCTTCTCCTCCCCTTCTCTCTTCCCCTACCCCCTCCCTTCTCCCCTTCTCTCCTCTTTTCCCCTCTCCTCTCTCTTCTTCTCCCCTCCCCTCCCTCCCCATCTCATCTTTTGTAGGGAAGCACCCATGATGTGGAAATCTTTTCTGCCCCACCTGCTTTGTCTCCTCCAATTGAAGCTTTGCCTCTCGCAGAGACAATGCAAGTGGTCTGTGGATCTCAGTAAAACTCAGGATCCGGATGGAGTCTTAAGCAACTACATTGACCAGGAAGAGATTCCCAGTGTGGCCGATTTCTTCATGGATCTCAAAGATTCACCAATAGATCCCAATGACAAAGATGCAGTGAGTACCTCTTACCTCGGAGGCTATGAAAGACAGGAGAGCAGAAGGCGCATTTGGTTTCTAGATCCTCCAAGGCTCCTGAGTAAAGCATGGAAGTCTCAAGACAGACAAATGGATCCCCCCCACCCCCCCATATATGGGTAGACCTCAATTTATAACTGCAGTTGGGATCAGAATAGCCATTGCTAAGCAAGGCGGTGGAAGGGGACTTGCGTCTGATTTTATCTCTCCCATCCATCTCTCTCTCTCATCCATCCACCCACCCACCCACCCACCTACCTACCTACCTACCTATCGGGTGGGTCCCAGCTGCTGGTACTGCCAGTTCGCTCAGGGACATGCTGAGCCTAGCTCATGTGCAGTACTAAACAATTGCCTATGCTGCTGCTGAGAGAACCAGTTGGGGAGCGTGGCAAGCCGAGTTACTATCTCCTATTATCTATTATCTCTCTGTCTGTCTCTCTCCCTCCCTCGCTCCCTCTCCCTCTCCTTCCCCCCCTCTCTCTCTGTCTCTGTCTCTCTCTCTCTCCCTCCCTCCCTCCCCTCCCCAATCCAGCTTTGAATTTAGCCAGTGCAGTAAGCATCAAAGTTTGGTGAATTACTCACTGGAGATGTAGAAGATAACAGCTCTCACTAGCCTTATGGGAAAAAAGCATTGTGTGTGATGTCCTGAAAATAACTTTCTTTCTTTCTTTCTTTCTTTTAAAAAAGCGTTACTATGGATTTCCATACTTCCTGAAAATATCTCTAGTTTGCACCTATCAGGTAAGGATGAAACGCATGCGTAATTGGTAAGGGTTCCTTGATCGAAAGAAGGAGTGGAATTAGGTTGGGAAGGGTCCTGCTTTTGTCAATCAGAATAGAGCTGGAAGGGACCTTGGAGGTCTTCTAGACCAGGGGTCTCCAATCTTAGCAACTTTAAGCCTGGCAGACTTCAACTGTTGAAGTCCGCCAGGCTTAAAGTTTGCTAGGGAAGAGCTGGCTGGGGAATTCTGGGAGTTGAAGTCTGCCAGGCTTAAAGTTGCCAAGGTTGGAGACTCCTGTTCTGGACCAACCCACTGCTCAAGCAGGAGTCCTATGCAGGTTGAAATGTGTGACTGCGGTCTCTTCCTAAAATCCTCCAGTGATGAAGCACCCACAACTTCTGAAGGCAAGCTGTTCCACCGGTTAACTGTTATTTGCTTTAGTTATTTAGCAAATAAAGTGACACACTTTGGTGGGGGGGGGGAAGGGCTAGGCTGGATGACATCTGGAGTGGACCTGCAGTTGCCGTAGGGAGCCAGGACCACCCAATCCTCCCAAGTTCATTAGCTTAGAATTACTCCTATTATTGTTCGTTCAATGCGTTTGCCACCTATCTCATCACAAGGGCAATGCTTACAAGAATAAATAAAAAGCCTTATCATCATCATCATAAAAAGGATCACTTGATGAGAGGCTCTCTGTCCTTCTCCTTGCAGAGTGGCGACTTAGCTACTCGGGTGGGCTACTACAGCGGACTGAATCCCATTCTGAGGGTCTATTTTGAACGGCCTGTCAACCCTATGCGCCAGAAAGTAGAACAACTACAGATCGAAATGTTGGCTGCCCCATTCCGGTTGAACGGTGGGTTTGTGGCAGTGGTGAAAGTCATTTTTTTACTACTGGTTCTGTGGGCATGGCTTGGTGGGCATAGCAGGGGAAGGATATTGCAACATCTCCATTCCCTCCCCACTCCAGGGGGAAGGATATTGCAAAATTCTCATTCCCATCCTACTCTGGGGCCAGGCAGAGGTGGGGATTGCCAGTTCTCCGAACCACTCAAAATTTCTGCTACCGGTTCTCCAGAACCTGTCAGAACCGGCTGAATTTTACCATCTGAATTTTGACCCTGGGGATGCTGCAAAGGTCCTAACTGCAAAAGACGGTCATAACTTAATATTTTTCTGGTGCCGTTGTAACTTCGAACTGTCGTAAGTCAAGGAACCACCTCTTTACATCCCTATGTAAGAGCCAAGGTGGCGCAGTGGTTAAATGCAGCACTGCAGGCTACTGCTAGATCAGCAGGTCAGCGGTTCAAATCTCACCGGCTCAGGGTTGACTCAGCCTTCCATCCTTCCGAGGTGGGTAAAATGAGGACCCAGATTGTTGGGGGCAATATGCTGACTCTCTGTAAACCGCTTAGAGAGGCCTGAAAGGCCTATGAAGCGGTATATAAGTCTATTGCTATTGCTATTGCTATGAAAACAGTGTAAAAATCATGCCTCTGTCGGGTAACATGGGAGAGATTTCTATCGTCTTTCGGCAAGCAGCTCAGGCCTTGTGATGTGCTGCTCTTTGTCTCTCCAGATTCAACTTGTGACAGCGAGGAAGTTTGCAAGATGTTTTGGTTCGCGCCGTTGCCCTTCATGAACGGCAGTGTTGTGAACCGCGTTTTAGTGAGGACTAATGGCTTTGGGCTCCCTGTACTCAACAGGAGGTAAGAATAGCTGTGGATAATGGTCTTTCTAGCCTTCCCTCTGGCTAAACGCTGACAACCAGGAAATTAATGTTAGATACCTTTCATTCATTTATTTTTTTCCTGCATTTATTATTCTTTTACGAATAACTCAAGGCGGCGAAGCTATCCAACATACAGTACCTTCCTCTTCCTATCTTACCCACAATGACAACAACCACCCAGTGAGGGGAGTTGGACTGAGAGAAAGTGACTGGCCCAAGGTCACCCAGCTGGCTTTTAAACCCAAAACAGGATTAAGACTCACAGTCTTCTGTTGATTGCCCCCAAATCACCTAGCTTTCATGCCTAAGGCGGGACTGGAACTACCTCTCCTAGTGATAAGCCCAAAGTCAAGCCAACTTTCATAGCTAAAGCAGGACTAGAGAAAAGTCATGGTCTCCCACTTTCTAGCCTACTACCCTGAACCACTAGACCAAACTGCCTCTCAAACCACTTTGTTAGAACCAAACCTTTCGATTCCTCCTTTTCCTGCTGTTGCCGTCACATAATTTTATTCTAAATTGCTCTTCCCTCATTTCTTCCTTTTTGCTTTTCCCTTTGTTGCGGCTCTCTTGGACCCAAGTATCATATCACAGTATAATTTACTTTGGCAGACAAGTCACTCACAAACGTAGTAAATGAAATATTCATATGCACGAGCTTCCTCTTTCCCTTTCTTCCTAGGCTGATCATTAACGTAAATGGATTTATGGCACAATCCGAGAAATCAGAAATATTCAGGATTGGAGAAGAGGTGGGTTTCAAAAATTTTACGATCTATTCTGTGGGCGTCACCTATTTTGTGGGCGTGGCCTGGTGGTCATGTGACTGGGTGGGTATGGCCAACTTGATGTCACTCACCATGGATTAGGTAAAATGTGGTGAAGCTCACTTAACAATGCTCTTGCTTTGCAACCAACATTTTGGACTCAATTGTAGTCATAAATAAAGGACTATCTCTGCCTTCCTCTACATGGCAGCCTTGTCCTAGTAAACTCCTCCTCCTTTCTGGCAATTTTCCTCTCTGTTAGAGGCACCAAAAATAATCCAGACAATGTAAGGTTTCCTGCTCCAGCAGGGGGTGGACTAGATGACTTCCGAGGTGGTCAAATTGCTGTGCTGTTTTTCTTTCTTTCTGCTAACAATGAAACCTGCCTAAGACTCATTCCTGCTAGAGATAATGAGCCTATAGAAAGTTTGGCTCCATTCACAAGCAGGGAATCATCCAAAGCCTTCCGAACAACTTTTTAATTTAAAGCTTCAATTTAAAGTTTGCAGCATTAACACTTGTGGACTTCAGCATTAACACTTGTGGACTTCAGCTCCCAGAATTCCATAGTCAGGCATGCTCAGTTCTGATTTAAAGCGACAGCATTTGTTTTTCTCCTTTGTTGAATCTCCCGGCTAAAAGTTAACTTTCCTTCTTTCTTTCTTTTTTCTTTTTCTTTCTCCCTCCTTCCCCCCCCCCTCTCTCACACACAAACACAGGATTGGATCTCTCCCAATGGCTTGAAAGCAGCTCCTATGCACCCCCCATTCCCCCGCTACCTTCCCCAAACACGTCCCCCATTGCAAATGCAGGATGGTGTTCAGGTGGGAAATGCCTGGGATGCAATAAAGCCAACACATTCACCTCTTGCTGGCAGACTGGGGTGACAGGAGAGACAGAGAAGCTGGAGGGGAGCCGACCAGAGCCCTCCAAAAAAATGGGGCTGAGGGAAAGTGTGTGTGCTACAGCATGCTCCTTTCCTGGCTTCCCTCCTCCTGTGGTCTCCTCAGTGCTCGCTCATGCTCCCCCTCCCCAGTCTAGTTTGATTGCAGGTGGAGCCACATCGTCTTTTTCAAGCCTGCAGTCAGTGAAGCTGGGCTGGCTTTTTGCATAGCTTTATCCACACAGCTAGATAAAGCTATGCAAAAAGTCAGCCCTCACCGGTGCCCAGCTTCACTGACTGCAAGTTTGCAAAATGAGCTTCTGCCTGCATCAAACTACACTAGGGAGGGAGAGAGAATGAGCGAGCCAGAGCCCTTCACTCCAGCCTTTGCCTAAAGCCCGGCATCTCACCAGGAGGATGAAGTTTGAATTCCTTCCCCCCCCCCTCCGACCTACGTGCACCTTTTCCAGCTGCTTCAGAAAGGGCTTCAACTCTGTTCTTGTCCTCTAAAGAAGGCCCACGCTCACTTCCTTCTCTTTGAGAAGTGCCTTGCAAACGGGTGCAGGCCAGGGGACCATACTGGTACGGGGGCATGGTCATGCCATCACACTACGGGTACGCAAACGTATGTCTACATTTGCAAACCCCCAGCCCACAGCAAATTATCTTGTCCCCACTCCTGAACTGGGTTCCACCCGGTATAGGCATACAGGGAGCTGGGTTGGAGACAAGGTAATTTGCAAATGTAGACATACGATGCTTGGGGATCGGTCCATGGTCTTAATAAGCCTGCTCTGACCCAGCTCCCCAAACACAACCAACCTTCTGAAGTGAACTCAAAGATTCCTTTAATTTGGGGTGCCGGCAGCTCCGGCAAAAACGTTTCTCTCTCACCACAGGCTAACAAGTCCGTCTGGCCAGAAGATGAATCGTTGTCTGCCACATTTATTTATTTCTGTCCCCTGCCTTTTACCTCCAGAACTAGGGTGGGGATTCAGTAGCAGCTGTGGCTCTTCCATCCCAAGGACCGGCTATAGATTTCCACTGCTCTCCTCTCCTCTGCCTTCTACGCATCCATGCATCAGGCACTGGGCCCAGCTGTTCCTCCTCTTCCTCATCAGCCACCTCCAGGCCTGGGGGCTGTTGACTCTCCATCTGAGGACTGTCAAACAGCCAGACTCCGCCTCTTACTCTCTCTCTCTCTGCCAGCTCCATTCCCTCTTCCCCCTCAGAGCTTTCAGGTTGCCTTGATGCTGCCCTGACTCCCATGCCACCTCCTCCTCTGATTCGGTTGCTGGGGGCGCTGGCAGCCAACAGACCATAGCAAAACCTACTTGCATTCAATAAGGCAAATTCCTCTTGGTTCCCCTGGACAGAGGTCACTCCAGCGTCTCTTTCCATTGTGAATCCAGCTAGACATACCGTAGTCCAGCGATCGTTTTTTATATCTTTCAGCCACACAGTCCCTAAGCATCTTTGGAAACATTGTGGAATCAAACCTTTTGTGTTGATGCACAAGTGCTGACCGTTTCTTTTATCTCCCTGTCTGGTTGAGTACAGTTGAAGGGCTTGAAGGGTATCTTTGGGTTGAAGGACCCATCACGCCCCCTGTGGTTCACTCACCGGCATGCGCCTGTGCTTATCCTGGGAGGGATCCCCGACAAGAAGATCGTCCTCATCTCAAATACGAACTTTGATACGTTTCACCCCATAGAGGTAAACGGGGTAAATGGGGTGAAAAAAAATAACTATGGGTAGTCCTCGACTTACAACAGTTCATCCAGAGACCATTCTGAGTTACAACATTACTAAGAGCCATGGTGGGGCGGTGGTTAGAATGCAGTATTGCAGGCTAAATTCTGCCTGCCTGCAGTTGAACAGTTTGAACTGGCTCAAGGTTGACTCAGCCTTCCATCCTTCCCAGGTGGGTCAAATGAGGACCCAGATTGTTGGGGCAAAAATGCTGACTCTGTAAAACCGCTTAGAGAGGGCTGTTAAAGCCCTGTGAAGCAGTATGTAAGTTCTATTGCTATTGCTGAAAAAAGTCACTTATAGCCATTTTTCACACTTGCATCCATGGCAACATCACGTAAATCAAAATTCAGGCAACTGGCAACTGACTCACATTTATGACAGTTGCAGTGTCCCAGGGGGTCACACGATCACCTTTTGCGACTTCTTGAGCAGCAAAATCCATGGGGAAGCCAGATGTCCTGAACAACCATGCAACCACCTTAATGTCTACTCTGATCCACTTAACAACTGTGGCAAAGAAAGGTCATAAAATGGGGGCAAAGCTCACTTAACCAACATCTCGCTTAGCCACAGAGATTTCGGCCTCCTTTGTAAGTCGAGGACTACCCTGTGTATAAAGGCTGCTGCCCTTGGGGAGGGCTGTCTCCCCTCAGCTGAGACAGCTTTGGCTTTTGTCTCCTCTGCTCCAGGTCGCCATTGACAGCTGCTGGATTGGCTCCCTTTCCTGCCCGCAGGCAAAATTCTCCTCCTCCATTGTAGACACCATCGCTACCGAAAGCACGCTCTTCATCCGGCAAAACCAACTGGTCTATTACTTTACAGGGCATTATTCACTTTTGCACCTAGAAACCAAAGGATCTGGTATGTGTGCCTAAAAGGAAAACCCCACAAAAATGCTCCTGTGCCTCCACCCCTATCCCACCGCGATGCTCCCAGGAGCATGGCTTCACCAGGAAGGTCTATAATCCGTAGAAAAAATCAAAGCTTTATGCCAGAGTCAACTCAACCCACTGGATTCCTCGCGTCCCTGCATTACTCCGTGAATTATTAAGATCCCAGAGATTGAATGATCTATAATTACACGTGGAAATGTGATTCATTAGAGTAAGTCCTCTGGAATCCCACGTGTCTGTGTGTGTGTGTGTGTGTGTTGTCAATAGCCGTGATGGTGCATTTCACATGGCTTTCCAGACCTCTGTAAGCAGTTTACAGAATTGGCCTCTTGCCCCCAACAATCTGGATCCTCATTTGACCCACCTCGGAAGGACGGAAGGCTGAGTCAATCTTGATTCGGTCAGGATTGAACTTGTGGCAGTGGGCAAAGTTAGCTTGCAATAGTGTATTTTAACCACCCTGCACCACGGAAGGGAGGGAGGGAGAATGGAAGGGAGGGAGGAAGGAAGGGCAATAGCCTTTAGACTTACATACCGCTTCACAGGGCTTTCCAGCCCTCTCTAATCAGTTTACAGAGTCAGCCTATTGCCCCTCAACAATCTGGGTCCTCATTTGACCCACCTCGGAAGGATAGAAGGCTGAATTGATCTTGTGCCGGTCAGGATCGAACTCCTGGCAGTCGGCAAAGTGAGCCTGCAATACTGCATTCTAACCCGTGTGCCACCATGGCCGTTCTGCACCTTTGGGGCAATTCTTTCAATGGTGCACTCACCCATCGGCCACTGCCCTTGAGTCCATCCCCCTGACCGCCGATCCTCCTCTCCGTCTCTTTTCGAAGGTAGCCGGAAGTTGCAAGAGGTTTATGGGCAGAATGCCAGGATCTTATAACCCTCTGTTCTTTCTCCCTCTGTTGCCCCTTTAGAGCTGTGGACCCGGATCTTGAACAACGTCTGCGTGAGGAAGCTGCTTCCTGTCTTTTTCCATCACAGTAACACCGAATTCGTGATCGCCCTCAGTGGTGGTTCCCAGGAAGGGGAATTCTTCCTTATAAGCTGCAAAGGTATCAGAAGTGTGTAGGGATTCTCCGTCATCCGGGTCACGGTTGTCCCAAAGTTGCTTTTTCAGGAGGCAACTGGATTTTCTGGGTTTTGTTTCTTTTGAAGACGTTTTGCTTCTCATCCCAGAAGCTTCTTTGGCTCTGACTGGTTGGTGGGGAATGGGAAGGATTGATACTCCTTGCACACAGCTGGTCATTTGCATCCTTTTGAGAGGGTCATTGAGGCCACTTGGAGGCTTGTCTGTGTCCTCAAGGTCAACCGAGTGGTGCTCCTGGTTCTTGTAGTCTGCAATTTCTTTCTCTGGCAATCCATTCCAAGGGTCTTCATCCCATATTGTATAGCTAAAAGTCTGCAGAGATTCCCAGTCCTCCAGGTCATGGTTGTGCCAAAGGTGCTTTTTTCAGGAGGCAACTGTCTGCAAGGAATATACATCCTCCCATTCCCCAACATCCGGTCAGAGCTGAGAAACGTCTTCCAAAGAAAAAACAAGGAAGTCCAGCTGCCTCCTGAAAAAGCACCTTTGGGGTAGTGTATTCGACTCCGATGAGAATGAACTGGGTCCCACCTGAGAGATGCTACTCTTCCATCCTCTCGTATAGCTAGTCCTCGGCTTATGACCACAATTGAGCCCAGCATTCCCGTGGCTGAGCGAGACGTTTGTTAAGTGAGTTTTGGCCCGTTTTTATGCCCAATTCCCTTGCCCTGGTTGTTCAATTAGTAACAAAGTTCTTAAGCCCATCTGGCCTCCCCCGTGGAATTTGCTGACCAGAAGGTCGCAAAAGGGGATCACGTGACTTTGGGACACAGTGACCCTCCTAAATACGAACCATCTGAATTTTGAACGCGAGAGCGCTGCGAGGGCTGTTAAGGGTGAAAAGCTGGTCAGAAGTCACTTTTTCCCCCCAGCGCTGTGGAAAAATGGTCGGTCACTTAAGTGAACGGTTGTAAGTCGAGGACCACCACCTGTAAAATAACATTGCAGCATTTTGACAGGTGTGAGACCCTGCCCAGGAAAGGAAGAACTCTTTTTCTTCTGTTGTTTTTTTTAGATGGGATTGTGAAGGCGAGTGCCTCCCTAAAAGAAAAGAGGAGGACTGTATGCTTTCAAATATTCCGTAAGTCCTTTTCTATGTTGAAAAGTTGCTTTTCCTTTCCCCTCCATGTCAGCGTTCCGAGTAACACACCCATTGAAAGCAGAACTCCGAGGCAGGTAGATTCCTCAAAGAACATCTTTATTGGATACATCCTGTCGGCACAGCCGGTGAAAACCAACTCTCCAAGTTCCCACAGTTTTCACCTCATTAAGAGAGTAACACACATACACCCCTCCAGCGAGCTCCTCCTTCACCATCCACCTATTACGATAACCTTGGTTCCCACAGGAAAACTTTCTGTTTTGACTTGTTAGCCAGGCTATCTACTTCCCTCCCTCTCCCTTCCCTCCCTCCGGCTTCGTGGCAACTATGAGGCAGCACAAGATGGCCTCAGCCAGCTTTGCTTCAGAGTTGACTCACTGGGTAGTTTCTGTAGGCTTCAGCTGCTGTGGAGATTTGGGAAAAAGGTGGACGGCACTTTGGGATGGGCGCATCCAGCACACTTCCATGCATCCCTCCAAATTTAGACCTCTCTTTTTCTTTTCTCCAGATGCTCCGTGTAACATTTCATGGGTCTCGATGATAAACCAAAACATGTTCTATTTGCTGGTGACTCACATTTCCAGAAGGAAATCTTACATTATTTCATACGACAGAGGTAATAATGCTCGTGTCCTTTTCCACGGGACTCCTTGACCACAATGGAGGGGGAAATTGCTGCCCCTGAGCAACACATTTGTGAAGTTGAGCTTGGCCGCATTTGATGGCCTCCCTTGCCACGCTTGTCAAGTGAATCACTGCACCTTAACTTAGTAACAGGCTGGTGAAGTGAATCTGGCTTCCCCTGTTCATCTTGCTTGTCAGAATATCGCAAAAGGGGATCGCATAACCCCAGGATTATGACGGCTACTGTCATAATTACGAGCCATGTTACTTTTGATCACGTGACCACAGGGAGTCTGTAAAAGTCATAAGGGTGAGATGGAAGTGTCATAAATCACTTCTTTCAGTGCCGTTATAACTTCAGATGGGCACTAAACGAACTGTAAGTCGGGGACTTAGCTTATTTTCTGAGTATAAGATGCAACTTTTTCATCCCTAAAAGAGGGTGAAAATTTGGGTGTGACTTATACACTGAATGTAGCCCCACCCACTCACCGGCCCCAACCCTTTGGCCTCTGCCTCCCAGCAATTTACCTGTGGGCATCCCTGTGGGCCAGATCTAAGCACCCCGCAGGCCGGATCCGGCTTCTGGGCCTTGAGTTTGACACCCCTGCTTTCAACTGTTTGTGTTCACACACTCACCTTTGTTTCCTTTTCTGTTTCCAGAGCAGGAACACTTTGAACAACTATATGAAATCCCTACCCGTGTCCCTGAGGGTAAGAAGTACACTCTTCCCTGGTTTATGAAACTCACTTGGTCCTTGGGAGGGGGAGGAGGTCTAAACATCTGGCTGCCTCTGTGACAAAACAGCATGATACTCATTTATCATACTGTCATGCCGCCCGACTCTCAATAACTTTGGGCAGCTCAGAAGAATGAAATGGCAACACAAACAAGAGGGAGATGAGAAAAACCTCTTTCACAAGAAAGAAAGAAAAACAACAGAGCGGGAGAAGAAGAAGGGAGGGGGCGTCTCCCTCCCCTTTTCAATGGCCTGGGAGAAGAACCAGGACTTCACTGCTTTTCCAGACAATAGCAGAATGGAGGCCAACCGGCTCTTAGGGGAAAACGTTGTTCCAGAGGGAAGGGGTTGCAACAGAAAAGGTGGGTGTTGCTTAATGCAGGGCTTCCCAACTTTGGCAACTTTAGGATGCATGGATTCAACTCCCAGAATTCCTCTGCCAGCCATGCTGTTAGCCTGTTTGTCTGAGTTTTGTAACAGCAAACAACAGCCTCATCAAGGGTCACCATCAAGACACTGACAGGGCAAACCATTAGTATGTAAAATAGAGAGCAAACACACTTCCTCCTTGCACTGATGATACTTAGTTGGGTGATGGAAATGTTTGCAAGAAAACAGCCAAGCTCAGAGGGCACTAAGGACCTTACTCTCCTCCTCCTTCTCTTGTTCTTCTTCTGTTGTCGTCGTCCCCTTCCTCCTCCTCCTCCTCCTCCTCCTCCTCCTCCTCCTCCTCCTCCAACAAACCCCACTCCCTTCCAGCACTGCTATTGATGCCCAGTTGGGTGATGAAATGTCTGCAAGGAAACAGCCAAGCTCAGAGGGCACTAAGGACATTCCCCCTCCGCCCCAAGTTCTCTCCAATTGGTAATTTATCCTTGTTCCTTTCTACCTTGAGTTTCTGCTGAGTATGTTGTTCAGGAGCTAAATTATCCTCTGAATTTTAGGGGGACTTGAGGTTCAGAACGGCAGCCTTCAAAGAAAGGATGGTCCTCAGATAAACGGGGGCACAAAACAGAGGAAGAAGAGATGCTTCTTCCCTCCTTCTCTCCCTTCCTCTCTTTTGTAGTCTTCCTGCAGCTGCCACTGAAACCTTTTCTTTTGACAGTTCTCTTTTCTTCTCCACAGCCTCTGATAAAGGGTTTGTGATGCTCCTGGGCACCGAGGAATACACAAATAAAACTCTGATCCCGCGAGGCCTGGCTTACAACCCCTTCACCAGGAATTTTTATGTTTGGGGGAACGTGATCTTGGTAAGGTAAGCGCGTCCTTCCCAGGCTGAACTGCCATAGAGTCCAAAGGGGTCATTTAGCCAAGTAAAACAAACAGGAATAAAAAATGAGAAGGACGAGGCAGCTTAGTCTCTCCAACACAGTCCTTTCAGCAGCTCCCAGAAGGTTCCACACCCATTGGCACGATTCAAGCATAGAGAAAACCTCCAGGTGACCTCAGAGACTCTCAGAGAGAGCGCTAAGGACCAGAGGACTGCAAGGAATTTAAATCCTTTCATCCCACACCATTTCAGTCAGAACTGAAGAAGCTTCTTGGACGAGAAGAGGAACGTCTTCCAGGAGAAACAAAGAAAGCCCAGTTGCCGTTTGAAAAAGCCCCTTTGGGACGAGGACAAGACATTTCAGTTATTTATTCATCAGACTTTACCCCAGCTTTATTACTTTTGTTACAAATAACACAAAGCGGCAAACATACCTCATATTTCGTCCTCCTGTTTTTCCCTGAGAGGTGATTGGGCTGAGAGAGAGTGTTTGGCTCAGTGATGGGATTCAATTTTTTTTTACTACCGGTTCTGTGGGCTTGGCTTGGTGAGTGTGACTTGGTGGGCGTGGCAAGGAAAGGATACTGTAAAATCTCCATTCCCTCCCCACTCCAGGGGAAGGATACTATAAAATCTCCATTCCCTCTCACTCTAGGGGAAGGATACTATAAAATCTCCATTCCCTCCCCACTCCAGGGAAAGGATACTGTAAAATCTCCATTCCCTCCCCACTCCAGGGAAAGGATACTACAAATCTCCATTCCCTCCCCACTCCAGGGAAAGGATACTATAAAATCTCCATTCCCTCTCACTCTAGGGGAAGGATACTATAAAATCTCCATTCCCTCCCCACTCCAGGGAAAGGATACTGCAAAATCTCCATTCCCTCCCCACTCCAGGGAAAGGATACTGTAAAATCTCCAGTCCCTCCCCACTCCAGGGGAAGGATACTATAAAATCTCCATTCCCTCCCCACTCCAGGGGAAGGATACTGCAAAATCCCCATTCCCTCCACACTCCAGGGAAAGGATTCTATAAAATCTCCATTCCCTCTCACTCTAGGGGAAGGATACTATAAAATCTCCATTCCCTCCCCACTCCAGGGGAAGCATACTGCAAAATCTCCATTCCCTCCCCACTCCAGGGGGAAGGATATTGTAAAATCCCCATTCTTTCCCGATCAGCTGGGATTTGTGAGGCAGAGAATAGGTGAGGGAGGAGCCAGTCAGAGGTGGCATTTACCGGTTGTTCAAACTACTCAAAATTTCTGCTACCAGTTCTCCAGAACTGGTCAGCACCTGCTGAATTTCACCCCTGATTTGGCTCAAAGTCGGCGTTTATATCAAAAGCAGGGCTAGAAGTCACCGACTCCTAGTGATTGACCCAAAGTCCCCCAGGCGACTGTCATCTCTAAGGCCAGACAAGAACTGGAACTAGAACTCCCAGGCTCCTGATTTCTAGGCCTTAATCAAACTGGCTCTCCAAATTGAAGTGGGCCCACTACTCAACTTAACAACAGCATTTTTCTCTTTTCTTGCTTTGCTTTCCAGCTACGATATGGTGAATTTCATCTACCTTTCCAATTTCCCGAGTGCTTCTCCCATCAAGGATTTTGTCCTCTCTTTTAGTGGGCCTTTTGCCGTTATGACAGAGTCGGAGGAGGTAACGCCTTTATATTCCTCAGGAATCCAAGGGATAAGAAAGGCTGTGGGAAGCGAGTGATCCCTGTCCATTTTCCCTACTTTCTGTTGTACTCTTCAGAGGTAGTCCTCGACTTACAACAGTTCATTTAGTGACCATTCAAAGTGACAACGGCCCTGAAAAGTTTGGACAACCATTTGTCTGAAGTGGTGTAGGGTTTCCTGCCTAAGCAGGGGTTGGACTGGAAGACCTCCATGGTCCTTTCTAACTCTGGTGTTCTATTCCATTTCTATTCCTATTCCTATTGTATTGTATTGTATTTTGTATTCTTTTGTCTATTCTATATCTTCTCTATTCTATGCTCTCTATTCTATTCTATATATTCTATATTCTATTTTATATATTCTATTCTATATATTATTCTATATATTCTATTCTATTCCTATTCCTATTGTATTGTATTGTATTTTATATTCTAGTGTCTATTCTATATCTTCTCTATTCTATGCTCTATATTATATTCTATATATTCTATATTCTATTTTATATATTCTACATATTTTTCTATTCTATTTCATTCCACCCCATCCCCTATCCTGCCCAACCCTACCTGCATGCAATGTAGTTTTGCATGAAACAAGCCCCCCCTTTCTCCCCCTCCTTCTTCTCATCGCAGTTGTGGGTGTCGAAAGAAAACGGCGTCGAGTTTAAAAAGGTTTTCCCTTCAGATTCCTGGCATAAGTTGAGTGCTTTCCAAAGGATGAGCGGGTCCTTAAGATATTCCACAACATCCGAAGATGCCATCACCAGCATGTACTACGATCCAACTGGCTTGCAAACGGTGGGTGAGATGGGCCAAGGGAGCTCCATGGATGTTTCATGGAAGCAAAGGGGTCTGGCAAGATCCTTATGGATTTGAACAAGGATCTTGAGGGATTTGCTTATTTATTTATTTGCATTCTATTGCCTATCTCATGGATGGGACACCGCGTAGCTTGCTACCCTACCTGTTTATTATCACAGGTAGTCCCCGACTTATGACCGCAATGGAGCCCCAAATTTCTCTTGTGAAACCAGACATTTGTTAAGCGAGTTATGCCCCATTTTATGACCTTCCTTGCCGCGGGTGTCAAGAGAATTGCTTGTTAAAAGTTAGTAGCCCTGTTGTTAAGTGAATCAGGGTTCCACATTGACTTGGCTCATCAGAAGATCGTGACGCATGACCCTGCCCTCCCGTCATAAATATGAGTCGGTTGCTCAAACATCTGAATTTTGATCACCTGATGCGGCAAAGGTCATAACTCTGGAAACGGTTGCAAGTCAGTTTTTCAGTGCCATTGTAACTTTGAACGGTCACTAAAGTGACTGTTGTAAATCGGGGACTACCTGTGTTCTTTTTTTTAATTAAAAGTTTAAAAAGCTTTTACAAATATTTACCTCCCTCACCCCACCCGAACCCATCGGATACACACAAGCCAATTTTTTGGGTCTAAATGCCATCTATAAAACATCTTGTAGAAATTCTCCCTCAAATTTTGGGCTTGCGTAAATTTTACATTTCTTACCCATATCTTTTCCCATGTATCCATCATTATTGGTTCTTCAAAATTTTGTGCCCACTTTATCATACAGTCTTTAACTAATTCTGTTTCAGAATCCATTTCTATCAATATATTATATAACCTTTTTATATGCATTTGACTTTGATCCCTAATTTGTTTTATTAGATTGTCCTCATTTTGCATAATACCAATTTTCTGATCTTTTTTCCATCTGGCCTGTAACTGTCCATACTGAAACCATGTTTGGATTACCTTTTCTTCTTTTAGTACATTTAATACACCTCCTTCTATAGTAAGAAGCTGTCTGTATGTAATTACATCCTGTTTTTGTGCTATGCTTATATTCTCTATTGCATGTCTGGGAATTGCCCACATAGGTATCTTATCATTTAATTTATGTTGTTATTTTTTCCAGACATGCAATAAAGCATTCCTTAAAATATGACTTTTGAAAGTCTTGTCCACCTTCTTGTCGTATATCAAATAAGCATGCCAACTGTATACCAAATCATGCCCTTCGATATTCAGTATTCTATCCTCTGTTGAATTAATCCAATCACTAATTATTGATAAAACTACTGCTTCGTAGTATAGTTTTAAATTTGGCATTTTCAAGCCTCCTCTTTCACGTACATCTTGCATTATTTTAAGTTTTATTCTAGGTTTCTTCCCTGCCCAAACGAATTTATTAATACCCTTCTGCCATTCAAGCAAGTTTGCATTTTTTTAAAGTATTGGTATCATTTGAAAAAGAAATAAAAACTTAGGCAAAACATTCATTTTTACTGCTGCTATCCTTCCCAACAAAGACAATTGTGGTTTTTCCCAATTTTTCATCTCTACCTGTATTCTGTGCCATAATGGTTCATAATTATACTTACATAATTTCCCATTTGAAGTTGTAATATAAACTCCTAAATATTTAACCTTTTTAACTATCTCACATCCTGTTATTCTTTCTAATTCTTCCCTTTGGTGAGTGTTCATATTTTTAACTAACATCTTTGTTTTCCCTAGATTTATTTCAAACCCAGATACTTGACCATATTGATTAATCATGTTCATTAAGACCTTAGTAGATTTCCCTGGTTGGGTTAAAGTTACACCCAAGTCGTCCGCAAATGCTCGTAATCTATATTCGTGATGCCTAATCTTAATTCCCTGTAAATCAGCTGACCCCCGTATTTTATTCAGCAATAGCTTCAGGGTTATAATAAACAATAATGGCAATAGGGGGCATCTCTGTCTTGTACCTTTCTCAATTTTAAAAGATTCTGTTAAGCTTCCATTAACTATAATTTGTGCTGTTTGTTCCTGGTATATTGCGTTGATAGATTGTAAAAAATACTCTCTAATTTGCATCTTTTGCATTATTTTCATTAGAAATTGCCAATTCACTCGATCAAATGCTTTATCTGCATCCAGAAATATAAGCGCTGCAGGGACTTGGTTATTCTTTCCCACATACTCCCATATATTAACAATTTGTCTTACATTACTTCTCATTTGTCTCCCTTGTATGAAACCAGGTTGATCATTGTGAATCAGTTGCTGTGTAGCTAACATCAACCTGTTTGCTAATATTTTGGCAAAAATTTTGTAATCTGTGTTGAGTAATGATATAGGCCTATAATTTTTTGGCTGGCTAAGATCTTGATCTTCTTTGGGAATCAAGGATATAAAAGCTGTTCTCCAAGATGGAGGTACCTTTCCTTCCATTTGGATTCTGTTAAATAATTCCTTAAGGGGTTCTACCATTTCTAATTGTAAATTTTTATAGTAAACCGCTGTCAAGCCATCTGTGGCGGGTGCTTTCTGAGCCTTTAACTGTTTAATTACCTGGAGGATTTCCCCTGAAGTTATTGGTTGGTTCAATCTCTCCCTTTGCTCATCTTTAACTATAGGTATTTTTTCTTTGTCCAAGTATCTATCTATATCTAAGCCTTGTATTTTATCACCCGTGTACAGTCCTGTGTAAAATTCTAAGAAGGCCTTTTGGATCATATCCTGTTGATAAACTTCTTTACCTTTATAATATATTTTTTGTATAGTACGAGATTTTTGTTTCTTCCTCGTCATATATGCTAACCATCTGCCTGGTTTATTTGCATTGCAAAAGTATTATGTTTAGCATATAACAAATTAGTAGCCACCTGATCTGACATCAACATATTAAATTGCGCTCGTAATAGGGTAATTGCCTCTTTGTCTTCTTGTCACCTGGTTTGGATATTAACTCCTGCTCTTTCTTCTTTATCTCTTCCTCTAGTTCCTTTCTTTTTTCCCCCTGTCTACGTCTATGTAACTTATTTAAATGTATTAGGACTCCTCTCATGTAAGCTTTGCTTGCATCCCAAACCATTTCCATAGATGTACCCTTGTTTGTATTAAAAACAAAATATTCTCTCAGCAATTTTTTACATTCATTGACATTTTTCTCATATCTAAATAAATTTTAATTTAACCTCCAACACCTTCTAGATTCCTTCCCATATTCCAATTCCATCCAGACCGGGTTGTGATCTGTTAAGTCTCTAGAACAGTGGTAGTCAACCTGGTCCCTACCACCCACTAGTGGGCGTTCCAGCTTTCATGGTGGGCGGTACGGGTTTTGTCCGATATTGAAGCACTTTCCTTTTTAAAATTTAATTGACTTCCCTACTTTATAAATCACCATTACTGTGGAACCGGTGGGCGGTTAGAAAATTTTACTACTAACAGAGATACAAAAGTGGGCGATAGGTATAAAAAGGTTGACTACCCCTGCTCTAGAACATATCTTCGTCTTCTTTACCTTGGAAAGCAAATCATTTGTAGTTAATATAAAATCAATCCTGGAAAAAGCTTGATGTCTATCAGAAAAGAATGTAAAGTCCTGTTCTTTAACATTTCTTTCTCGCCAGATATATCTTAGCTCCAAATCATCCATCATATCAAAAAAAGACAGGTAATTTCTCTCGTGTTTTGATATTTTGCAAAAGACCCTTCTTATCTTTCTTGATATCCATAACTCCATTCCAGTCACCCATTAGTATGCAGGATCTATAATCCCATTGTATTAATTTGGTATGGAGCATCTTGTAGAATTTTTCTTGTTGTTGATTAGGGGCATATACGCCCATTAAGAGTATCTTTTTTCCTTCTAATAATAGTTCTATTGCAATATATCTTCCTTGAGAGGCTGCTTCAATTAGTTCAGCCTTCATGTCCTTTCTTAGGTATATAACTATACCATTTTTTTCTCTGAGGCGGAGGCCACGAAATGTTGTCCAAGTCTTGCATTCATCAAATATTTCTGGTCATTTGTGTTTCTTGCAGGCAAATTACATCATTTTTGAATTGTTTCAAGTAATGGTTTATTTTTTTCCTTTTCTGTGGTGAGTTTAAGCCATTGACATTCCAAGTTAAAAATTTAATTGTCATTTTTAGCTCCCTGGAAATCCTGTAATTTGGTTTTAGGCCTGGATCCTCCCACCGCTTCTGAGCTAATATTTATGGCTTCTTGAGCCGTTGTCTGGGCTTGTTGCTGGGCTTTAGTTCTTTGCTTCTTTAGTTCTTGTTCCTTATGTCTGGTGGCCGCTCGGGTTTTTCTTTGCTCCTTGGTTCCTTCTAAGTCCACCAGAGGATTCCGAACTTGGGCCACCTCCAATGATCCTTGAGTATCTCGCTGTCTGGTCTCTCCTTCTTGCTCCCTTTCTCTAGATCCTGGGGGTGAGGGATGTCCAGCCTTTAGTACATTGTTGTAAAAATCTCTGGCCTTCCAAACTGAGTTAAGACAATGTCTTTGTCCTAGGTAGTTGACCACTAATCTGGCTGGAGCTTCCCATCTGTATTGTAACTGACGGTTTTTAAGTTCGTCCACTAGGAATGCATAATCTCAGCATTTTGGGTGGGATTTCCTTCAAAACGATCACCTCCTGGCACGCAATCCGCAACTTGGTTTTATAGGACTCTTGTAGTATCAGGTTCCTCATATCCCTTGTGGCAAAATACACTACAATGTCTCTTGGGAGTTGTTTCTGTCTGGCAATCCATGAATTAACGCGGTATATTTTGTCTATTTGCCAGTCATAGTCCCTTCTTGGTTGACCTACTAATTGATCAAAGGCTTCTGAAAGAATCTCCTTCAGGTTTTCTTGATTATTCTCTTTAAGGACTCTTATTCTCAGAGCGAATTCCATCTGCCTATATTGTAGCATTGTGATTTCATTATCTGCATCGTGAACCTTGTTTTGGACTTCAACCATTTTATTTGCTAAATTAATATTAGACTCATTAACTTCTTCCACTTTTTCATCCAATAAGGATACGTAGCCAGATAAACATTTAAAGGCTTCCACAATATCTTCTCTGATCTCTTGGTTACGAATCTGAATTAACTCTTTAATCTCTAAAATCTCCTCCGAGACCTTCTTAAAGGCAGCAGCAACAACCTTTTCCTATATTTTAAGTTCTAAAGCAGCTGCATGGTCTTTTAGGGCGTCATTTAAAACTTTTTGCAGCACTTCTTGGGTTAAGGCTTCTCCGGCAGGGGGAGGAAAGGGGGGGGGGTGTAGTAATGACTGTAATTTATTTGTCCGGGCTGGAGAGCTACCAGCACTTTTAGAGGCCATTGTTGTTTTAACTTGTTTTGAAGCCAAATCTTCAGTTAAGCTTATGTTCCACAAAATTATTCTTCCACTGTTTTAAATGATTTTAATATCTGTAGTAGTTTGTAAGATTACAATTCAGCCTCGCCTTCAAGACACCGGCGCCATTTTATCTTCTGTCTCGTTAGTTTTAATAGAAGGAATTTTTAGAAAATGGAGTTAAAGTTTATATATACATACAGTTGTAAATTCTCCGGTATCTGCTCTGCCTGCTTTGGGCTCAGATATAAATCAAACGTTGAACAGGGCTGATCGTGAGCCTTGGTTTCTGCAGAAAAGCAGAATGAGTCCCGGGCACGGAGCTCGCCGAGTTGCAAGGGGGCTCACACCTTCCACACCCCAGAATTATCTCCCCAAGCTCAGCAGCTCTCATGTTTCCTCTTCACCCGAGGAAAGGGTTATCAATCTGTCGGACAGCTGATATACGCTGTCCAAACAGTGTAACACGATCTCGGGGAAGGAGCTACTTCAAAGAGCAGCTTCTTCAAGCTACACGGGCACCAGTAGTCTGACTACCTGCTTTCTTAAGAACCAAAAGCATAATGAACAAAAATAAATAATTGAAATCAGAAGGAAAGCAGAAATTCCCAGCGTAAAGTCCTCCAGCCTTTTTAAAAAAAAACAAAAACAAAAAACCTTGCCATGAGAGAAATATAAGAAGTTGATGAACACAGTTGGGATACCAATTTCTGTTGCTAAGCAAGGCAGTTGTTAAGCGAGTCACACCTGATTCTATGACCTTTTTTGCCATGATTGTTAAGCAGATCACTGAGTTGTTCACTAATGCACACAAATCGGCTGGGAAAGCCACAAGTGGTGATCACATGGACCCTGGGTTGTAAATATTTGTGACGGCTAACCCCCCAAATTTTGATCATGTGACCGTGGGGAATGATGTGACGGTCCTTAAGTGCGAGGACCGATCCTAAGCCCCTCTCTGCAGTCCCATTGTAATTTAGAATGGTTGCTCAACAAAAAAAAAAGCTCTTAAGCCAAGTAATGGCAGAAGTGAGGTGAAGATCATGAGGTCACCTTTGCATCTGTTATTTGTTAAATCACGGGTCCATTTTTCTCGGCTTTTTCCTTTTGGGCAGCTGATTTATGTGAAGGATGAGCGTGGCACAGAAAAATTCATGAAGAGGAATTTCCCTGTAGATACTGTCGTGGCCTACGATCTCTTGATCAGCACACGTAACAAAAAGATGACCGTCGAGTGAGTAGACCACCAACGGCTCTGCGTTTCCCCAGTGTCTGCTAGGTCGTAGTGTCTTGTCAATGGAAGGGAGAAGAAAGGCTTCCCTTCAATCCTGCCCTGGCTACCGGTTCTGTGGGCGTGACTTTGTGGACGTGGCAGGGGAAGGTTACTGCAAAATACCCCTTTTCCACCCGATCAGCTGGGACTCGGGAGGCAGAGAATAGAAGGGGGTGGGGCCAGCCAGAGGTGGCATTTACTGGTTCTAAGAACTACTCAAAATTTCTGCTACTGGTTCTCCAGAACTCGTCAGAACCTGCTGAATACCACCTCTGCTGGCTTATCTTTCTTTGACCGCTTCTTGATCTCCTCCCTCCATTTGGCCTTCTCAACAAGTTCAGTTGACTATTCGATTTCATCTAGAGCGGACCACGTGCCCCCCCCCCCCTTGAGAAATCAGGGCCTTCCTCAGAAAAACATATGAGGGAAGTCAGTGAATGGGGGTTGAGTGTGGTAATAGATCTTCTTCTTCATCCCATTGCATTTGGGTCCCTTCGGTGTTAGGGTGGTAGCTGGTATCTCCAGCTCGAGGTGAAGGGAGGGAGGTGTGAAGAGGGAATTGAGTTTAGAATCCTTGCAGGCTAGAAAGCGGTGCAGGCCTGGAGTTCCTGAAGCCGGCCGTTCCCAAGCGAATGCTATCAGTCTGGTGTCAGTCTTGTAAATGGGCATTGCAGCTTTGATCAACTCAAGGTGTGGGCCTGGTTCCTTGTTCCTAGGGAGGAAATGAGGATGCCCAGTATTCTACTTATAGGGTTTCTTTGACCTTGGGTGGGCCTGAGGGAGAGCAGGATGGGCTCAAGGTCACCGAGCTGGCTTTCGGGCCTAAGTCAGCATTAGAACTCGCTGTCTCCTGGTGAGTGGCCTAAAGCCACCCAGATGGTTTTCATGGCAAAGGCAGAACTTGAACTCACTGTCTCCTGGTGATTGGCCTAACGTTACCCAGCCTTTTATGGCAAAGACTGGACTAGACCCGGTGAACATCCAGCCCATTTAGGTGCAGAGTTTAAGCTAATTACTCTATTATGTTCTGCCTATAATACAGGAATTCTCCAGATTGGCAGCCTTCTCGTGGGAACAAATAGATAAAGCCCCAAGGAACTCCCTTAGGTTGGGCTCAGCTCTATTACTTTTGTGGTTTCCCAGTGACTCTAGACTAGCTGCACACTTGATCCCTCCTCCTTCTCCCTGCCAGTCCCACAATAGCAATCCCGTTAGGAAGGCCTGCAAAACGGGGCATCCTGTGTTCTCTGTTCCCAGCGAGAAAGACTACATCCGATTCACCCATCTCTGCCCCTTCGCTACATTGCATGTGTTGGATGTGCCGCAGCCACAGCTCTACTCCCGAGTGGAGCATTACTGGGCTACGCCCCCAGATGTCATGGAGAAATCCAGATTCCATGAGGCTAAGTCGCTCAACGTCTACCAGGGCCTGGTCTACCAGTTGCTTCAGCTGCATTCATCGTATCACAGAGTAAGAACCGGTTCTGTTTTTTTCTGGGCACAAAAAGGGCAGCCCATGGCATGCCCTACAGCAGGGGTGTTAAACTCGATTTCATGGAGGGTGTGGCCAGCTTGACCTCACTTGTGTCGGGGACGCCTGTGGTGCCTGAGGGCTCTGCTAGCGGAAACGGGGTCCCAGGCACCGATTCAGCTGCGATGGCCTCCTGCATCCCTCTGCCAGTGAAAATGGAGCTTGGGAGAGACGCATGCAGCCCTCCCGAGCTCTGTTTTTGCTGGCAGAGGCACTGCGGACCGGTCCTTTGCTGTTTCCAGGGCAGCCCTGTGGGCCAGATTAAGCACCCCATGGGTCAGATCCAGGCCCCGGGCCTTGAGTTTGATACCCCTAACCCTATAAGCTAACTTCAGAAGCCTTTTGGGGGAAAGTCACGTAACGTCTCCAGAAACAGGGATTTGTCCCAGTTGACAACTGACGAGGTAAAAAAAAAAAAAATAGGGAGAGAATGTGTGTGTGTATATGTGTGTAAAATATAGGTGGCCTTTGACTTTCAACTACAATTGAGCCCAACATTCCTGTTATTAAGTGAGACACTGATGAAGTGAGTTTTTGCGTCTATTTTACCACCTTGTTTGGCACAGTTGTTAAGCGAATCCCTGCGGTTGTTGTTAGTCACCTGGCTGTTAAGTGAATCTGGCTTCCGCATGGACTTGGCGCTTGTCACAAGATCACAAAGGGAATCACACGATCCCCGGGAGACTGACATTGTCATAAATATCTGTTACCACATGACTCTGGGGATGTTGTAAGTGTGAAAAAGGATTGTGAGTCACTGTGTTCAAGGCCGGTGTAACTTCGCAGACGGTCACTGAATGAACCGTTGTGAGTCGAGGCACACCTGCATTCGATTGTGGCATTGAAAGAAACAAAAAGGAGAATTAAAAAATGATTGTGGGGGAAAAAAAGGCCCTTCAAACATAAATCCCTGCTAATATATGTCATTGACATAACAATAATAGATGCTAAGTTGTAATATATGAAGTGTTATGTTGGAGGTTCATTTCTTCGTGTAATCTTGTCTTCCCAGCCGTACGCAGACCCCGTCCATGACCCCACTTGGCGCTGGTGGAAGAACCAGAAAGAAGAGGCCGTAAGGAGAAAAACAACGACAACCCCTGAGTGTTATTTTCTCAGCCTTCGCACTGCTTTATCCCCTTTCCAAGCCTGGCAAAATTATGAAAAAACAGTCAAACATGCCACCAAAGGGCAGTTCTGGGTTGGGTTGCATGGGAGGCCGCCAAATTCTCCCGTTCTCAAAATGTGCTTCATGAATGCAACAGAAAGTCAACATGAACCATAAAATCAACCCTTCTGGAACTTACTTGTTGGTTTCTCCCTCCCTCCCTCCCCCTCCCCCCCCCTCCAGGAATATTTTGACTACAAGGCAAGAAACTGGGAATCATTGGGAGGGATCTTCATCGACATGCTCAACTACGCCAAAATTTACAACTTGATGGCAAATAACCATCTGGCCACAGATCTCTATCTGGACAAGAATACAGCCTACTCTTTTAAAGTGTTAATGACCATCAGAACAGCGAAAGAGAGCAGTAAGGAAAGATGGCTGATTGGGGGAGCATGCCTCCCTCCCTCCCTTCCTTCCAGGGCTGGGATCCTACCAGTTTAACAATCGGTTCGCTGAGCGCATGCTTCGCCCATGCACGGAGTTTACAGAAAACTCACCATCCGCATTAATGCTGGTGAGGAAAACAGCTGAGGTGCAGCAATCCACTCTGCTGCGCCGATCAGCTGGGCTTCGGAAAAGGAAATACAGGTGAATATTGCACAGGAGCAGGTGGGTGGGCCCACTTCAAAGTTGGAGCAAACCAGTTCGCTCCCAGCTGATAATTGGAGCCACCAGTATGCCCGAATCAGTAGAACTGGTAGAATCCCACCCCTGCTCCCTTCCCTCCTTCCCTCCCTCCTCTCCCTCATTCAATTTATAGGAATTCCCGTCTCAAATTCCTGACTCTGGGCAGCTAACAAGTCTTAAAACAAGATTCAAAAACAACAACTACTATTACAGTTAGTATGTTCCAAGAAGGCAATTTGTGTTTTAACCATGCTGTGATGTTGAATTCATTACCTTTATTTATACTTAGCTAGGTCTATTAGCTGCTTAGCTGGATCTATTAGCTGCTTAGATCTACTAACTGCATAGCTAGATCCACAGAGAGGAGGGGGTCAAGCTATTTTTCCAAGGCACATTTGAAGGCCAGACAAGTAACAATGGATGGAAACTGACCAAGGAGAGATTCAACCTGGAAAGGAGGAGGAATTTTCTGACAGGGAGAACAATCCACCCATGGAACAGAAGTTGCCTTCAAAAGTTGTGGGAGATTCATCCCTGGAGGCTTTCAAGAAGAGATTGGACTGCCATCTGTCTGAAATGGTGTAGGGTCTGTTTGGGTGGGGGTTGGACTAGATGACCTAGAAGGTCCCTTCCAACTGTTAACCTGTAATGTATGGATTGTGCAAATCTTGGTTATTTTCACCTTGGTTAATTGCAATAGGGGAATGTGTATGTCTGTATCTCTGCAACTGTCATAAATATGAGTCAGTTGCCAAGCAACTGAATTTTGATCACGTGACTTTGGAACCGGCAGCAACCCAGGCCTGCCACCCATCTTCAGCTGTTGTGCTCTTTTGCCTCCAGTGGGAGAAACAGCCGATGAAAATTCCCTCGACTACATCTGGCTGGCTGCTACTATGGCCCATCCCCAGTATGTCAAGGCAGAACTGCAGAGGCAAGAACTCATCAGCCGAGGCTCGGTGTTATATCGGGTAAGACCCAGATGATAATTGATTCTATGGACACGTGACTCTTCCTTGCAGGGTTAGCACTAGCACTGTGTTCTGACCCAGCTTCACGAACATCAGAAAACCTCTGAAGTTAAATCAATGGTTCCTCTATTAGGAGTGCCAGCAGCCCCAGCAGATTAACAAGTCTCTCCGTCCAGAAGATGAATAGTGGCCTGTCACATCTATTCATCTCCGCCCCCTGCCTTTTATCTCCAGAACTAGGGTAGAGCTTCACTAAGAGCAGTGGTTCCTCCGTCCCAAGGACCGGCCCATAGATTTCCACTGCTCTCCTCTCCTCTGCCTTTTGCGCATCCATGCGTCAGGCACTGGACCCAGCTGTTCCTCCTCTTCTTCATCAGTCACCTCCATACCTGGGGGATGTTATTGCGGGTTGGGTGCACATGCGATTTGCGCGCACACACTCTCTGCGTACATGCACAGTTGCCTGTAAATAGGTTTGTGCATGTGCAGAACATTAAAAATGTCCCAAAAACCATAGCGCGGCAACCGGGGAACCGATTCAGGGGCATGTCGAGCCTGCCGTCTCTATCCGTTCGGCAACCCAGTGGCAATTTCCACTCCTGATTCACGCAAAGCAGTGCGAACCGGTAGCAACCCACCTCTGATCTGACTTCTCCCCACCCCCAATAGGTAACCATTAAAGACATTGGGAAATACCCAAGGCAGCAACTCAGCGGGCGGCGCCTTCTGAAAAGCTCGGCTACCTTAAAGGTGAGGCTTCATCAGCAGTTCTGGATATCCATGGATCTCTGCTCTGGTCTTAGTTGATTGATTGATTGGCTTGAGTGATTGCCCTCACCTTTGTCACTTTATAAGGAACTCACGAGGGCGAACATTCCTTGTACTCCTTCCTCCTCTTATTTTCCCCATAGCAACTAGCCTGGGAGGTGGGTGGGGATGAGGAAAAGTGACTGGGCCAAAGTCACCCAGCCGGTGTTCATGTCTAAGGCAGCTCTAGAACTCATAGTCTCCTAGTGATTGGGGCAGAGTTATTCAACTGGCTTCCATGCCTAAAGTGGGACTAGAATTCAGTGTCTCCTGGCGGCCCAAGTCACCCAGCTGGCTTTCATGCCTAAGGCAAAACTAGAGCTCCCAGCCGCCAGCTTCTAACCTAGTGCCACAATCAGGAGACCAAGCTTGGCCCCTCTAAATCTCTCACCATTTTCTTTTCACCTCTGGCCAAGCGTTTCCTGTTCTGTCTTACCTGTTAGCTGATGAAACTGCTCTTTCTACTTCCTTCGTCTGAGGGATCCATGAATCTTTTGTCCACTTTTCTCAGGTGGTCCATTCGGATATGGCCTGTTATCGTCATGGAAGCTTGTCCCCGCACTTGCTGGTAATCTGAATTCCTCAGGAAGGCAATTTCTTCCCGGTTTCTTTTCCTTCCAACAGACAAACAGCAGGGGGACCACACAGAACGACTGGCTTATTTTAAACAACAATGGATATCAACACACGTGGCGTAAGACACAGAATAAAGCCAGTAATAAAATGGGTACAAGATCTTCAAGACTTCCTCCTTAGAATGTCTTCCATTAGAGCAGGGGTGTCCAAACTGAGCCACTTTAAGACTTGTGGACTTAATAACTCCCAGAATGTTCTGGCTGGGGAATTCTTGAAGTCCACAAGTGTTAAAGTTGCCAGGTTTAGGCACCCCTGCCATAGGGGCAATGTTTTTTTTTAAAAATGGCCGTGTTTATACCTCAATGTGAAAGAGAAGGGATGTATAAATCCACTTCTTTGTTGGCCCCCAGGGTTCTAAAACATTCTTGATTCATATCGGATGCCCCCCAGGCAAGAGATTGGCGTTTGACATCACTTACACACAGAATTACACCACGGAGAAGAACAAGCACTACTTTGACTGTGTTGAACCAGATCCAGAAATGCCCTGTTTTTTCTTCAGCGATGGTAAATGACTTTGCATCTCCCCCCCCACCTCCTCTTCACAAACCCCACTCCCTTCTAGCACTGATAACGTTACCTAGTTGGGTAATGAAACGTCTGCAGGAAAACTCCCAAGCTCAGACAGCACCAAGGATCCCACAGTCTTCCTCCTCCTCCTCCTCCTCCTCCTCCTCCTCCTCCTCCTCCTCCTCCTCCTTTTCCTCCTCTTTTTCTCCCCCCCTTCTCTGACTCCTTTTCCTTCTGTCCTTCTCCGTCCTCTTTCTTTCCCCCTTCTCCTTTTCCTTCTGTTCGTCCCCTCTCCCCACCCTTCCTCCTCCTTTTCGCCTCCTCTTTTTCTTCATTATCATCACTTCCATCATTGCCAATAACAGAGACAACCATATTTCCATACCATTCCTGGAAAGTACCATCATTCAGGGAATCCAGGTTAGGGGCCAACGTAGTTAGGACAGAGCCTCTCTGCATTTGTCTAGGTGGGCGTGTCTGAGGCCGCCCTGTGCCTACACCTGAGTAACTCAGAAGGCACGAGATGCAAAAAAAAACCCGAAACCCATGCGAATCCAGTTCCCCCGGAGTCAGCTTCAAGGATGGGTGTTGGATTTGAGCCAGCCACCCTGCTGGAAACCTTTCGAGAGACAGCCTGGGAACCCCAGCACGTTCCCCGCCGTGTTCCCATCTACTCCCGTTTGTGAGCTGGGAGCAAGGCACTTGCTTGTTTCCCTTGCAGTCTTCTACCCGTTCTTCTTGATCCAAGACATGGTGACCGGAGACTCGGGGCGGTTCCAGGGCAGGTAAGAGAGGTGGGGACGGGCCTCAGGCCTTGCAGAGTTGGGACCTGGGGTTGGGGTGGGGAATGGGGCCTTGCCTTTGGGGCAGTGGGGAAATTCAAACATTTTCCCTACCGGTTTTGTGGGCGTGGCTTGGTGGCCATGTGACCAGGTGGGCGTGGCTGCACAACTGACTCATACACAATGTGAAGAGCAGCTGGACTTTGCACCAAATGGCCCCTGCAACAAGCCTCAGAGACAATCAGGCACAGCTGATCGTGAGAACTTTTTTAAAAAACTTTTTAAAGCATTTTTAAACTACCACTTCGAGCGAACCGGCCTGAACCGGTAGCATTTCACCCCTGCTTTGGGGTCTTGGCAATAAGAGGTAGAAGAGGAAGAAAACTGGTTCAGGGAAGCTCCTACATCAGCACCAGAAAGGCTGGCTCGTTCTCTCTCTTTCTCTCCCTCCCTCCTTCCCCCCCCCTCTGTCTATGTGTGTGTGAGAGAGAGGGAGAGGGGGGGGAGTGGTGGCAGGTTTGATCAGCCTGATAGTGAATCTTTGCCTAGCGCTAGCTGGGGAATTCTGGGAATGGAAGTCCACCCACGTTAACATTGCCGAGGTTGAGGCAGCGTTAGAAAATCAGCTTTGGCAATCAATTGGTGGCTTTTTAGTTCCTGCTATCTAAAATGGGGGGGGGGGAGGCCCAAAAAGAGAGGTGTGGCTTTTTCTCAACTGTGCAAATCATATTTAACCGAAAGGGGGGGATTGTGTAAGTTGGCTACATAACAACGATGTGATTGTGACATCACATAACAATAAGTGAGAAGAATCAGACTTCTAAAGTTGTGGGGTGTTTCATCGCAGGGTGTTTTTAAGAAGAGACCGGATGGGCATTGGTCTGGCACGATACAACATGGTTTCCTATTTGAGCCAGGGGGTTGGACTAGAAGACCTCCAGGGTCCCTTCCAGCTCTGTTCTGAATCTGAATCTTCCGTCTTCCTTGTTCTCTTGACAGCTACCTCTTTACCATCATTGGCGGGGGTCCCTTTTCCCAGAGCAACATCAGATACTTCACTCCGGAAGAGATCGTAAAATACAACACTAACAGGTAACTTTTCAGCAGGCTGCTGCCTAGACCCAGTCTGAATTGAACTCACAAACGAACCGGTAACTGATGCTGCTCACCCAAAACATGTGTTATATGTGCAGCCCAGGGGTGGGATTCAAAACTTTTTACTACCGGTTCTGTGGGAGTGGCGTGGTGGGCTGTAAAATCTCCATTTCCACTCCAGGGGAAGGTTACTGCAAAATCCCCATTTCCTCCCGATCATGGTACATATCAGAGGTGGGTTCCTTCTGGTTTGTACCGGTTTGGTGAAACTGGTAGTGTAAATGGCAACTGGGTCTCCGAACTGGTAGGGATGGCATGCTCGCCACACCCCTGAACCAGTTCCCTAGTCGCCACGACATCATTTTTTGACCTTTTAAAATGTTCTGCGCATACGTAGACCTATTTATAGGCAAAATAGGCAGGCCTATTTATAGGCAAAATTGCGCATGCACTGCACCAGCAGTAATGCCAGCAGAAACTTACCCCTGGAATATATGTTGTGCACTGAGAATAAAGAATTATTATTATTATTATTATTATTATTATTATTATTATTATTATTATTATTATACAATTGTATCACAGCGGCCAGTTTTTTCGCCGGATTTGGCATTGGTTACTAGTCGGGCCCCACCCAGGGGCCTAGGACGTCGTAACGTATTTCCGTAATATGCGTTGTTATTATTATTATTATTATTATTATTATTGTACAATTGTATCACAGCGGCCAGTTGTTTCGCCGGATTTGGCATTGGTTACTAGTCGGGCCCCACCCAGGGGCCTAGGACGTCGTAACGTATTTTCGTAATATGCGTGCAGATCCAAGCAGTGCGGCTTTTTGCATTTGACTGATGGTGATTTTGTCAATTTTTAACTGTTTTAAATGTAATTCCAGTGCTTTTGGAATAGCACCCAGTGTGCCAATTACCACTGGAATTACCACTGCTGGTTTGTGCCATAGTCGTTGAATTTCGATTTTTAAGTCCTGGTATCTTGCGATTTTTTCATGTTCCTTCTCGGCGACCCTGCTATCACCTGGTATTGCGATGTCTATGATTGTGACCTTATTTTTCTCAACCAGTGTGATGTCTGGTGTATTATGCGCCAGTATTTTGTCGGTTTGTATACGGAAATCCCACAAGATCTTGACCATCTGATTTTCGGTGACTTTTTCAGGCTGATGTTCCCACCAGTTTTTTGCTGTTTTGATATTATAATTTTTGCACAAATTCCAATGGATCATTTGTGCTACTGAATTGTGCCGCAATTTATAATCAGTCTGCGCAATTTTTTTACAGCAGCTGAGTATGTGATCAACAGTTTCATCAGCTTCTTTGCAAAGTCTGCATTTGGCATCATCAGAGGATTTTTCTATTTTGGCCTTAATGGCATTTGTGCGGATAGCTTGTTCTTGCGCAGCCAGGATTAGTGACTCTGTTTCTTTCTTTAATGTACCTGTTGTTAACCATAACCAAGTTTGTTCACTGTCCACTTTATCTTTTATTTTTTCCAGAAATTGGCCATGCAGTGCTTTGTTCTGCCAACTCTCCATTCTTGATTTTATCACATCTTTTCTGTATTCTTGTTTCGTCTGTTGGGCCTTCAGTAGATTTTTGTTCTTTACTTCGATTAATAGATGTTCTTGATTTTCTTTTAAATAATCAGCCAGTCCATGTTTTTCTTCTTCAACTGTTTGCTTCACTTGTAATAATCCTCTGCCACCTGATTTTCGGGGCAGATATAGTCTATCAGTATCACCACGTGGATGTAAACTGTAGTGCATTGTCATTAGTTTCCTGGTTTTTCGGTCCAAAAGGTCCAAATCAGCTTGTGTCCAGTTAACTATACCAGCTGTGTATCTTATAACTGGTATTGCCCAGGTATTTATGGCTTTGATTGTATTTCCACCATTCAATTTAGATTTTAAAATTTTCCTAACTCTGTTGGTGTACTCTCGCCTGACAATAGTTTTTACTTCTCCATGCTTGATGTTATCCAACTGCAGAATGCCTAAGTATTTGTAGGCTTCATTTTCTTTGCATTTAATTAATTGGCCATTGGGCATTTCAATTCCCTCACATGCAGTGATTTTGCCCCTTTTTATGGATACAGTGGTGCATTTTTCCATGCCAAACTGCATTGAAATATCGGTGCTGAATACTCGGACTGTGTTTGTCAATGATTGGATTTCTATTTCTGACTTTCCATAGAGTTTCAAATCATCCATATATAGTAAATGTGAAATTTTTTCAGCTTCTTTGGCTGTTTGGTAGCCTAATTTCATTTTTTTTAAGATTACTGATAGTGGGATCATTGCGATGATGAAGAGAAGAGGTGAAAGTGAATCACCCTGGAAAATTCCTCGCTTGATATTAACCATTCCGTAGATCTCATTCCCTACTGCCAACTCAGTTCTCCATTGTTTCATCGCCTTTTCAGTAAAGGATGTAATATTTTTGCTAATGCCAGTTGTTTCTAAGCATTTTATGATCCAACTATGTGGCAGTGAGTCAAATGCCTTTTTGTAATCAATCCAGACCATATTCAAGTTTGTTTTTCTGTTCTTACAATTTTCTAATATCATTTTATCAATTAGAAGCTGATCTTTTGTGCCCCTGCTCCTTCTTTTGTTGCCTTTTTGCTCTACTGGCAAGATGATGTTTGTTTCCAAATAATCCATCATGTTATCTGCAATAATGCCTGTGAGTAATTTGAAGGTTGTTGGCAAGCATGTTATTGGTCTGTAGTTTTCAGGTGTTGTTCCCTTAGTTGCATCTTTCTGAATCAAGTATGTTTTTCCAGTTGTCAACCATTCATCAATTTGGCCCTTTTGTAAAATTTCATTCAGTTGCCTGGCCAATATTGCATGTAAACTGGTCAGATATTTGAGCCAGAAACCATGTAATTGGTCCTTTCCAGGTGATGTCCAATTCTTTACCTTTTTAACTCGATTTTTGACCATCTCAGTTGTTATTTCTAATACTTGCATTTGTTTGTTGCCAATGCTTTTCTCAAAGTCATGTATCCACTTTGCTTCCTTGTTGTAGTCCTTTGCATTTTCCCACAATTCTTTCCAGAATTCAACTGTGGCCTGTTTTTCTGGTTTTTCACTTTTGGTGTCACCATTTACATTAAGACTTTGGTAAAAATGCCGTTGGTCTGATCGAAATTGCTGATTTTGTTTATATTGGATGATTCGTGCCTCATATCTTTCAATTTTTCTAGCTGTTGCTGTTATCTACTGTTTTACAATCTCTACAGCTTCATTGATGTTTCTTGTATCCAATCTATATCTCCTGATTAGCCGATCTATGATTTTGTTGTTTTTAAGCCGTTGCTCATGCATGTTCTTTAAGTTACTAGCATCTGCCCTTAATTTTTTGATTTTTTGTTCTAAACGGATTTTCCACTTTGGCTTTGATGCTTTTTCTGTTGTGTGACTAGGTACTTTAATTTTAATGCCTAGTTCATTAGTGACTATTACAGCTGCGCTGTACATTAACTGGTTTGTTTCCAAGATGGATCCCGATTCAATTGTTGAAAACACTGCATTAACCATTTTCATGATAGGGGCCAAAATTTTCTTAGGCACAGTTTTTAGTGATGGTAAACGTTGCCTTTCCTCATTAAGCAGAAAATGCTCCATGATCTTATCCTTCAATTCTTTTTGTTTTTGAGTTAGTTCATCAGTTGGTTCAGTGATAACTGGTTCTAGTGGTGGTGATGTTATTTCCTCCCCGAGAGCTTCTTCTGGGAGTTCTACTATAATGTCTTTAGTTGTGTCTTGAATATCAGTTATTTCCGCTTGTGATATTGTTTTTGGGGTTTTGCAATTTGCCTGAATTTCCTCATGTTCAACTTCACTAAACACTTTATTCCGTATAATAAATCGCCTTTGATCTGCTAGTCGTTGTTCACTAACATTTGAATGTGGATATTGTTGTTTCCATAATTCATACATTCTCTTTAAATAGCCTCTTTTTTCTGGCTCTGAGTTGTAGTAACAGGCCATTATGGCATGGTTTTCATCTGCACTATATTTTTGTCGTTTTGTTGGCTGGTCCACTTGTAGCCCACTTGTCGACGGATGTCCAGGGACCCCAACATCCACCGCGGCCCTTGTTAACCCGCGCGACGACCGATGCGGTATGGAATTCTTATTTGTTTTTTTCACCATGTTGTATGGGTTGGCGGGTTTTTTTTACGGGTGCCAACCTGGCATTTTTACGGATGCCAACCTGACCCCAACCTTCCTCCTTTCTCATCCGGGCTTGGGACCGGCAACGGCGGAGTTGGACCGGCAACGGCGGAGTTGTTGTTGTTGTTATTATTATTATTATTGTTGTTGTACAATTGTATCACAGCGGCCAGTTGTTTCGCCGGATTTGGCATTGGTTACTAGTCGGGCCCCACCCAGGGGCCTAGGACGTCGTAACATATTTTCGTAATATGCGTGCAGATCCAAGCAGTGCGGCTTTTTGCATTTGACTGATGGTGATTTTGTCAATTTTTAACTGTTTTAAATGTAATTCCAGTGCTTTTGGAATAGCACCCAGTGTGCCAATTACCACTGGAATTACCACTGCTGGTTTGTGCCATAGTCGTTGAATTTCGATTTTTAAGTCCTGGTATCTTGTGATTTTTTCATGTTCCTTCTCGGCGACCCTGCTATCACCTGGTATTGCGATGTCTATGATTGTGACCTTATTTTTCTCAACCAGTGTGATGTCTGGTGTATTATGCGCCAGTATTTTGTCGGTTTGTATACGGAAATCCCACAAGATCTTGACCATCTGATTTTCGGTGACTTTTTCAGGCTGATGTTCCCACCAGTTTGTTGCTGTTTTAATATTATAATTTTTGCACAAATTCCAATGGATCATTTGTGCTACTGAATTGTGCCGCAATTTATAATCAGTCTGCGCGATTTTTTTACAGCAGCTGAGTATGTGATCAACAGTTTCATCAGCTTCTTTGCAAAGTCTGCATTTGGCATCATCAGAGGATTTTTCGATTTTGGCCTTAATGGCATTTGTGCGGATAGCTTGTTCTTGCGCAGCCAGGATTAGTGACTCTGTTTCTTTCTTTAATGTACCTGTTGTTAACCATAACCAAGTTTGTTCACTGTCCACTTTATCTTTTATTTTTTCCAGAAATTGGCCATGCAGTGCTTTGTTCTGCCAACTCTCCATTCTTGATTTTATCACATCTTTTCTGTATTCTTGTTTTGTCTGTTGGGCCTTCAGTAGATTTTTGTTCTTTACTTCGATTAATAGATGTTCTTGAGTGTCTTTTAAATAATCAGCCAGTGCATGTTTTTCTTCTTCAACTGTTTGCTTCACTTGTAATAATCCTCTTCCACCTGATTTTCGGGGCAGATATAGTCTATCAGTATCACCACGTGGATGTAAACTGTAGTGCATTGTCATTAGTTTCCTGGTTTTTCGGTCCAAAAGGTCCAAATCAGCTTGTGTCCAGTTAACTATGCCAGCTGTGTATCTTATAACTGGTATTGCCCAGGTATTTATGGCCTTGATTGTATTTCCACCATTCAATTTAGATTTTAAAATTTTCCTAACTCTGTTGGTGTACTCTCGCCTGACAATAGTTTTTACTTCTCCATGCTTGATGTTATCCAACTGCAGAATGCCTAAGTATTTGTAGGCTTCATTTTCTTTGCATTTAATTAGTTGGCCATTGGGCATTTCAATTCCCTCAGATGCAGTGATTTTGCCCCTTTTTATGGATACAGTGGCGCATTTTTCCATGCCAAACTGCATTGAAATATCGGTGCTGAATACTCGGACTGTATTTGTCAATGATTGGATTTCTATTTCTGACTTGCCATAGAGTTTCAAATCATCCATATATAGTAAATGCGAATTTTTTTCAGCTTTTTTGGCTGTTTGGTAGCCTAATTTCATTTTTTTTAAGATTACTGATAGTGGGATCATTGCGATGATGAAGAGAAGAGGTGAAAGTGAATCACCCTGGAAAATTCCTCGCTTGATATTAACCATTCCGTAGCTCTCATTCCCTACTGCCAACTCAGTTCTCCATTGTTTCATTGCCTTTTCAGTAAAGGATGTAATATTTTTGCTAATGCCAGTTGTTTCTAAGCATTTTATGATCCAACTATGTGGAAGTGAGTCAAATGCCTTTTTGTAATAATTTTGTAATTATTATTATTATTATTATTATTATTATTATTATTATTATTATGTTATACAATTGTATCACAGAGGCCAGTTGTTTCGCCGGATTTGGCCTTGGTTACTAGTCGGGCCCCACCCAGGGGCCTAGGACGTCGTAACATATTTTCGTAATATGCGTGCAGATCCAAGCAGTGCGGCTTTTTGCATTTGACTGATGGTGATTTTGTCAATTTTTAACTGTTTTAAATGTAATTCCAGTGCTTTTGGAATAGCACCCAGTGTGCCAATTACCACTGGAATTACCACTGCTGGTTTGTGCCATAGTCGTTGAATTTCGATTTTTAAGTCCTGGTATCTTGCGATTTTTTCAAGTTCCTTCTGGGCGACCCTGCTATCACCTGGTATTGCGATGTCTATGATTGTGACCTTATTTTTCTCAACCAGTGTGATGTCTGGTGTATTATGCGCCAGTATTTTGTCGGTTTGTATACGGAAATCCCACAAGATCTTGACCATCTGATTTTCGGTGACTTTTTCAGGCTGATGTTCCCACCAGTTTGTTGCTGTTTTAATATTATAATTTTTGCATTATTATTATTATTATTATTATTATTATACAATTGTATCACAGCAGCCAGTTGTTTTGCCGGATTTGGCATTGGTTACTAGTCGGGCCCCACCCAGGGGCAATTATTATTATTATTATTATTACTATTATTATTATTATATACTTTATTCATTAAACATGAAACTCAGCCAACTGAACATTCAAAAATGCACCACAAATACCAGTGACTGGTGCTAATGGTTAATACGGTTTGCTGCCAGCGTCCCAGGTATCAACCAAGGAGCTTCTTAAAATATAAGATGTTCCGAGTAGGGCAGTTTTTGGAAGTTCCGCTGGTTTTATTGCAGGAAGCTGCAATTTGTTCATGTATCTTGTAAAACTCTTGGACATTGTGCCAAATGCCCCGATGACCATGGTTACATGCTTCATCCATAGCCATGTAGTTTCGATGGCCAGGTCACGATATTTCATTATTTTTTCTACTTCTTTTTCTTCGACTCTGGCATTATTATTATTAGCTGGGACTCAGGAGGCAGAGAATAGATGGGGGTGGGGCCAGCCAGAGGTGGTATTTGCCGGTTCTCCGAACTACTCAAAATTTCCACTACCGGTTCTCCAGAACCGCTCAGAACCTGCTGAATGCTACCTCTGACACAGCCCCAAACTGGGCACACAGGACTGTGTTCTGCTCCAGCTTCAGTTTCTGAATAATCTTCTAGGGTAGCCCCCTGTAGATCATGTGGCAGTCAGGAATGGAAGATCTGCTACCAAAAAAGTGGGGGGAAAGGGCTCTGGACTCCTGATGTGGACGGTCTTGATCTGTATTTGGCTTCTCTAGCAATTCGTCAGCTTTGATCTGGGCGAGAGCCGACGTAGAAGTGGATGATACCAATGAGGAAGGATTCCCGGTTCTCTCTGAATCCAACTCTGGAATTGTGTAAGTTCTACTGTGAAAGATACGCTTGTCGGTTTGGGTTTGCAGATCCGCTTCTAGGCAGGCTCTTCGAATTCTATCCTCCAGTGAAAGAGGCTTGGATATAGTTTGGGGTAGACCAACAACCAAGAAGGAAACACTAGCAACAGCACATAGACTTATATACCGCTTCACAGGGCTTTCCAGCCCTCTCTAAGCGGTTTACAGAGTCAGCCTCTTGCCCCCCCCAAACAATATAGGTCCTCATTTGACCCACCTCACAAGGATGGACGGCTGAGTCAACCTTGAGCGGGTCAGGATCGAACTGCTGGCAGTGGACAGAGTTAGTCTGCAATGCTGCACTTTAACTGCTGCACACCATGGGAGGGAGGGAGGGAGGGAGGGAGGGAGGGAGGGAGGGAGGGAGGGAGGGAGGGAGGAAGGAAGGAAGGAAGGAAGGAAGGAAGGAAGGAAGTGCTTTACAGCCCTCTCAGCTTAGAATGAGCCTCTTGCCCCCAACAATCTGGGTCCTCATTTGACCGACCTCGGAAGGATGGAAGACTGAGTCAACCTTGAATAACAATACCCCAATCAAGAAGCTACCAACTCAGACAAACAATCAAACTCTAAACAACAGCCTAATTAGAGAATCCCACCAACACTGACAGTGCAACCCACTGTTTTTAAACAGAGCAAATCCCACTCCCTTCTAGCCCTGATAATGTTCCCTAGTCGGGAAATGAAATGTCTGCAAGAAAACAACCAGCTTCTGCCAACCTAGCAGTTCAAAAGCACGTAAAAAATGAAAATAGAAAAATAGGAACCACCTTTGGTGGGAAGGTAACAGCATTTTGTGCCACTTCGGGGTGGAGTCATGCCGGCCATATGACCACGGAGACGTCTTTGGAGAGCGCTGGCTCTTCGGCTTTGAAACTGAGATGAGCATCGCCCCCTAGAGTCGGGGACGAATAGCACATATGTGCAAAGGGAACCTTTACCCTTTTTGGATTTTACACCATCCCAAACCAATCTTAAAAAAAAACAGGATTCCACCCATAGATATGAAGCATCCCATTGCAGGATCTTGCCTGGACTAAATCTCTTTTTTCCCCCTTTAGGTGGATTTGTCAGAAAAACTCTCCGTGTTACGATATCGTCCCTCAAAGTTTGGCCACTCCCGATTATTTCTTTGTGATCAAAGTATCCAACAGGTACTTGGGATTTTGATGTTGAAACTGATTCCTCTGCCTGTAGTCAGGTGAAATCATGCCAGAATGCACGGGGAGAGCTTTTTCTAAGGGTGGATGTGTCTGTCTGCCTATCTGTGCATATGTGTGTAGTATGTTCTTATTAAATTACTAGCCTGCTGCAAGAGTGAAGCCCATGATCTGGAGACTGTTGGACTAAGACCTTGATTAATTATGTAGAACAGTGTTTCTCAACCTCCGTCATTTTAAGACGGGTGGTGTAGGAGAAGGAGTGGCAGAGGAGCCAGTTTAGAATCCCTACATAGTCACAGATAAACACAGCCCAACCTCCTTTGAATTCAGGTGACCCTTATCCACCCTGTTTCCCTGAAAATAAGACCTCTCCAGATAATAAGCCTGATCAGGCTTTTGAGCGCATGTGCTAAAATAAGCCCTCCCCCAAATATTGCAACACAGCAGCAGCCATGAGGTGACCACGCTCGCCACCACCTGCACCTGAAAAATAATAAGACCTCCCCAAAAATAAGGCCAAGCGCTTATTTCAGGGGTCAAAAGAAAATGAGGCTCTGTCTTATTTTCAGGGAAACATGGTGACTCTGAGCAGGTACTAAAGGTTAGTGGAGAAGATTTCTCTGCTTAGGCATGATTAGCAGTAAATCCCGTTTCCTTGGACCTTTACATGTGGATTCAGTCTTTCGCACCTGACAGGTGGACTTCAGCTCCCCGAAGCTGGGAGCTGAGGTCCAACTTCTTAAAGGCCGAGAAACACAGATGTAGAAACCTAGAAAATGAGAGCCTGCGATGGGATTTAATCACTGTGAGGCGAGGGAAAACTTTTTAAAAAGGACGGTGTCAGGGTTCCAAGTAATACCCCCATAGCAAACAAAATTCTTCCAAGAACAGTTTTATTGGATGTATCACATTGGCACAGACTGGTGAAAACCAACTCTGAATGTTCCCGCGGTTTTCACCTAATTAAAAGAAAAAGTTTTCTCTCTTCCCCAAACAATCAGTCACCTGGTCCAATCAAGGTGGCCTCCAGTTGGCTGTAACTTCACTCCTCCTCTCTCCGAGCACCTGTGGGAATGGCCTTGATTCCCAGGAGAAAGTATTTTGCTTTGGCTACAAACCCCGGCTATCTCTACTCCCCCCTCCCTATCCCTCAGCTCCAGTGTGGTAATACTGAAGCCTCAAAATGGCCTCGGTCCGGTCAGCTTCAGGTTGAGAGACGGACGCTTTGCTCCCGTGGCCCACCTCTCTCTGTTCTTGTCTGCTTCCATAGGGGGGTCGACCAAACCACCTACTGTGACTATGCCTTGGAGTTCATCGTTCACATCCACGGCCTGCGCCTCAGCCCCCACCGTGCCATGTACATAATGAAGGTAAGACAGCTGGGCTTTGACTAGGTGGCAGGATGCCAAGTAATAGACCCCTAGCTAGCAAAACTCCAAGGCGGGTGGATGCCTCAAAGAAATAGCTTTATTGATATATCATATTGGCATGGATGTGGTGAAAACCGACTCTGAACGTTGCCGCGGTTTTCACCTACCATATTTTTCGGAGTATAAGATGCACCAAGATTTTGAAGAGGTAAATTTAAAAAAAAATATTTTTTTGCACTTTGCAGGCCTCCCAAACTCTCTGCATGCCTCATTTGTTTTGTGAAAAACGGGGCATCCAGAGTGTTTGAGAGGCCTGCAAAGTGCTCCTTGGGCGGGGGGGGACGGGACCGGGGAGCAAAAACAAGTAAAAAACAGCCCTAACCCTCTGCATGTCCTTTTTTGCAATATGGGCGGAGTTTTGAAAGGCCAAAAATGTTGTATTCAGTGTATAAGACGCACCCAGATTTTCATCCTCTTTTTGGGGGGAAAAGGTGCATCTTATACTCCAAAAAATACGATAATTAAAAGTTTTTCACTTTCTCAAAACAATCAGTCACATGGTCCAATTGGCTACAAAGCCCCAACTGTCTCAAATCCCCCCATCCCTCAGCTCCAGTGTGGCAGCACTGAAGCTCCAAGGTGGCTTCGGCCAGGTCAGCTTCAGGGTTGACACTAGGTTCAGGGGTTGCGTGAAGGGCAACCCTGTTGGGAAGCCTATTCCGCGTGTAAAAGGAAGGGAAAGAGCCAGCGAACTCAGCAGGGAGACTCTTGACAAGTGTCGTGTATCCTCAGCCCCAGAGGCTCCCCGGTGGTTCCCTTCTGGGATCGGGAGGCTAAGGGCTTTAACAACTTGAAGATGTGTGGACTTCAACTCCCAGAATTCCTATGCCGGCATTTCTTTTTTTATTATAAATATTTTTTATTTCTATTTTCATTTTCATAACACGCACTCACATGTATACTATACATAGCCTGTATCATATAGTATTAAATAATAATTACATCAGTTCCTCTTGTCAACAATGCCCAGAAAATAGAAACCCATTATAGCTCTTCTGCTCTCCATACACCTCTTTCTTCTACCACTCTCCAACTTTCTATCTTCCCTCCATCATCCTTTCCTACTCCACTTCCCCTCCCTTTCTACTGCTCCCCTCTCTACAATCCACTCCTCCTTATCCTTCTCATCTTCCCCCCTTACCCTCTCTCCTATCCTTCTATTCCCACCTTTCTTCTCCCTTCTGTTTCCCACTCCTCCTCTCATTGGTGTATTTCCGCTACATGTCAATATGCTTAATATATCCTAGTTTTAAAAAAAATAGTAATAATAATAGTAATGAAAATATAAGAAAAAACAGTATACATGTGGGGTCAAATTACATTAAAATCTAACACGTCTCGTCAAACCTGATATATATCCCTCCTCCCCACCCTCCCCCACAACCCCCCACAACCTTCCCCCCCCCCCCCGGCCTTCCCAGAACTCATACACAGTATAGATTTTTAACAAAAACAGTCTAAAATATATTGGAAAAAAGAATAAGAAATTGATTACATCTTTACATTGAACTTAGCTCCTCCTTGCTAAACTAACTTTAAACAATTTAAATCATTCCTGATCTTAAGCATAGGCTATCTGGAATTTCTTAGTCCTGTATTTATTTTGTATATAATCAATCCATTTTTTCCAGTCTCGTTTATATCTCTCATTTGAGTGGTCCTTAAGATATGCAGATATTTTAGCCATCTTGGCTAAATTTCTGACTTTCAATGTCCATTCTTGAATTGTAGGAAACTCTTCCTTCTTCCAGTATTGCGCCACCAACAATCTTGCTGCAGTTATTAAGTGCAAAATCAAGTTAATCTCTACCGCTGTACAGTCAGTAATTATACCTAACAAAAATAACTGAGGAGTAAACTTTATCCTTTTTTAAAGAACATTTTGCATAATCCACCATATTTTTATCCAAAATACCTTAACCTTTTGGCAAGTCCACCACATATGGAAATATGTAGCATCGAGAGAACCACATCTCCAGCATTTGGGTTGTAAATTCGGATACATAGAAGCCAACTTTTTAGGATCTAAATGCCATCTATAGAACATCTTGTAAAAATTTTCTCTCAGGTTTTGGGCTTGTGTAAATTTTACATTTCTTACCCAGATTCTTTCCCATGTATCCAACATTATTGGTTCTTCAATATTTTGAGCCCACTTTATCATACAATCTTTAACTAGTTCTGTTTCTGAATCCATCTGTACTAATACATTGTATATCCTCTTTATATGCATTAAACTTTGATCTCTTATTTGTTTAAATAAATTATCCTTGACTTGCATGAAACCAATTTTTTGATCTGTTTTCCACCTGGCCTGTAGCTGTCCATACTGGAACCATGTTTGAATTACCTTTTCCTCTTTTAATACATCTAAGGATTTTAGTTGTAATACACCCCTTTCTAGGGTAAGAAGCTGTCTGTAAGTAATTATATCCTGTTTTTGTGCTATATTCATATTTTCTATTGCGTGTCTAGGAATTGCCCACATGGGTATCTTGTCATTTAGTTTGTATTGATATTTTTTCCAAACCCGCAGTAAAGCATTTCTTGAAATATGACTTTTAAAGTTTTTGTCCACTTTTTTGTTGTATAACAGGTAAGCATGCCAGCCATATACCAAATCATACCCCTTGATATTAAGCATCCTATCATTGGTTAAGTCAATCCAATCACTAATTACAGATAATGCTACTGCTTCATAATATAATTTTAGGTTGGGTAATTTCAAACCTCCCCTCTCACGCACATCTTGCATTATTTTTAGCTTTACTCTCGGCTTCTTTCCTGCCCATACAAATTTATTAATACCCTTCTGCCATTCTAGCAGGTTCGCATCTTTTTTAAGTATAGGTAGCATTTGGAAAAGAAATAAAAATTTAGGTAAAATATTCATTTTCACTGCTGCTATTCTTCCCAACAAAGATAACTGCAACTTGTCCCATTTTTTCATCTCTGTTTGTATGCTATGCAAAAGTGGTTGATAATTATACTTATATAATTTCCCATTTGAGGTTGAAATATTAACTCCCAAGTATTTGGGAGGCTGCGCATGTGCGGGTTTGGAATGGCGGCCGGGCTTTTTCGCTCTCTGTAATCTGGCGAAAAAGTACCGAGTAGCCTTCCAAACGGTCCGCAAAGTTTCCAGAAAGAGCCTCTGGGTGAATTTAAGACCTCCAGCATTGAAGGACCGGACGGAATTTCAAAAAAAAACATCGCTGCCGAAGGCTTATTTCAGCCTCCACTGCGCCTAACAGCTGAGCAGCCGAACAGCTGAACCATCGAGCGAGGGCGGCGACGGCGGCGATGCATGGACGATCGGCGTCCTTCGACATCTCAGATGCCTTGGTGCCCTTAGATGCCCCCGGTGGTCGCCTGCCCGATCGGGTGAGCCCTGGTCCTAGAAGGTGCCCCAGAGCAGCGGAATGGTGGCAGCGGGAATTGGATGGAAAATGGCTGCCTGAGCTTCTCGCTCTCACGATTGGGTCTCCCCCGCTGTTCTTCTTAGATCTAAACAGCGTGGGGCTTGGAGAGGAACCCTGGACTTTCACCTACAGCTAAAGGAAAAAAGGAACGGTGAGCTTGGGGGATTTGAAATTGGCGATTACCACCTTCATTATTACCACCACCATCGCGATAAAGAGGAGGAAATTATCGTGGCTTGAGCGAGCGGACTAAGTGGTGATTTAGCCACTACCATCATAGCTCGCTTGAACGCCCGCCCCTCCCCTATCTTGTATTTTGGTGCCTACCTCTCTCACCGTTGGAGCCTCTCCTTTTACCCCTCCCGTGTCTCGGACAATCTCTTTCCCTGTCTGCCCCTGCTACTGCGGAGCCATGCTTGCCTGCCTATTTATTCTCATTTAATACGAGCTTTACTGCCTGGCCTGCGACCATCGACATTGGCCTGGAACAACTACCCTTCTCCACCACTTGCTACCACTGCTATTTTGAAACATCTAATGTGAACAACGACCATTTGTTTAACATTTGACATCTTATGGTATATATACTTATGGTGCATTTGGTTTGGGGAAAGGAGTGATAGAGGATGGCAGCTTCAGGGACAGGAACCTGGCGTTTTAAAAACTGGACACTAAGCTGGCACCCCCCCCTTCCCCCTTTTAACTGGTTCCAGTCATTTGTAGACTTTGGACATCTAAACTCTGGCCGTTCCAGGACTTCAGGAGAGGGGGAGGATAAGATACCCCCCTGCATACTACCGTTTGATCTCCTATGGACCGTTATTGTTTATTATTTCACGCTTTATCTGGACTTGGAGGGTATGAGATTGCAAAGCTGGTGCTTGCTAATATCTGGGGCCTGCGCTTTGCCCCCCCTCCATCTACAACTATTCTACAGAATACGGACCTTGGACTTGGCCTCGGATTTCTCTGGAACTGGAGGAAGGGGAGCTGGCTTTTCTGGAACTCATAATTTTAAATTCTGTGTTGCGCAATTTTAAGCGGGATGTTGAGTGCGTGGGATTGAATGTGTTAGTATGAAAGACCCACTTTTAGTATTATTATTGCTGTATTCTTTTTGTGTTTTAACTATATCGTGGGGACTGTTTGTGTGAGTGTTTGAGTATGCTTGATTCGGAGGACCTGGCGGGGCAAGCGGGGGCCACTGGGGTGGTTGGGGGAACTATGCCCACGGGAGAGAGTCGGAGCATTGCGGTCATAACAGGGAGAGGCAGATACGGCGGGGACTTTAGGGCTGGCCATTACCGGGGAAGGAGGGTTCGCTATATCGCAGAGATCCCTCCTTCCGGCCCTATGAGTCCCACTCCAAGGTCAGATGGCGTGAGCAATCAGGACCCTGGTCTCAGGCTGCTGTCGCTAAATGCCAGGTCTGTAATTCATAAGGCTCCCCTCGTCCGGGACTTGATTGTAGACGAGGGGGCAGACCTGGCATGTATTACTGAGACATGGCTGGGCACGGAGGGAGGAGTCCCCCTCGTAGAGCTGTGCCCAGACGGGTTTCAGGTGCTTCACCAGCCGAGAGCCCAGGGAAGGGGTGGCGGTGTGGCTATTGTAGTCCGGGAGTCTTTAGCTCCTCGTAGGATCCCTGCTTCGGAGCTTGCCGGGTGTGAGTCCCTACTAGTGAAGTTGGACCTCAAGGGTCAAGCGGGTTTGCTGCTAACGTACCTGCCTCCCAACTGCGTTGCAGCGGCCCTCCCTGCGCTCCTCGAGTCAGTAGCCGAGCTAGCAATTGAGTTCCCTAGACTAATGGTTCTGGGGGACTTCAATCTGCCTTCGCTCGGTGAACACTCTGACGGAGCGCAGGAGTTCATGGCTTCCATGACAGCCATGGGCCTGACCCAGGTAATTCGAGGCCCTACCCACTCAGCGGGGCACACACTCTACCTCGTATTCCTCTCGGAGCAGTGGAGTTATGATCTTGGTCTGAGGGGAAATGAGATCATTCCCCTGTCGTGGTCAGACCACTACCTACTGAGGCTAGACTTCCGGAGGCCAAACCCCCACCGTGGGGAGGAGGAACCGACCAGGTGGTTCCGCCCCAGGCGACTGATGGACCCTGTTAGGTTCCAGATGGAGCTTGGGGTCATTCCAGATGCTCTCGCCCACAGTTCGGCGGAGACTCTTGCTGCGGCCTGGCACTCGGCGGCATCAGAGTCTCTGGACCGAATTGCGCCACTACGTCCGCTCCGGGTCAGCGGCTCGCGGAAGACCCCCTTGGTTTACCGAGGAGCTCCGCGAGATAAAGCGCCGGAGGAGATGCCTAGAGCACCTGTGGAGGTCCGATAGGTCCGTATCGAGCCGAGCACTGTTGACAGCTTGCACCAAGGAGTATATTTGGGCATTGAGAACCGCCAAAAGATCACACATTGCCTCCTTGGTAGCGTCCGCCGAGTCCCGCCCAGCCGCCCTGTTCAGGATAACCCGCTCCCTCCTAAATAGGAGGGAGACGGGGAACCCCCTGCAGGGTAAGGCTGAGGAGTATGGTCAGTTCTTGGCGGACAAAGTTGCTCGGTTTCGATCGGAACTGGACTCCACCCCCGCAGATCCAGCCGAGACACAAGGGAATGACTTGGTAGACCATCTCTGGGTTGAGTTTCAGGATGTTGCCTCCGGGGATGTGGACAAGGCTATGCGAGCTGTGAGTTCCTCCACCTGCATACTGGACCCGTGTCCCTCTTGGCTGACTGCCAACAGCAGAGAGGTGACACGAGGCTGGATCCAGGCGGTTGTTACCGCCTCTCTTCGGGAGGGACACCTCCCCACCGCGCTTAAGGCGGCGGTGGTGAGGCCCCTCCTGAAGAAACCGTCCTTGGATCCAGCAGTTCTTAATAACTATCGTCCAGTCTCCAACCTCCCCTTTGTGGGGAAGGTTGTTGAGAAGGTGGTGGCCTTACAGCTTCAGCGTACCTTGGAGGAAGCTAACTATCTTGACCCCTTCCAGTCTGGCTTCAGGCCCGGTTACAGCACTGAAACCGCTTTGGTCGCATTGACCGATGATCTCTGGAGAGCCAGAGATGGAGGCTATGCGTCCATCCTGGTTCTCCTTGACCTCTCAGCGGCTTTCGATACCATCGACCATGGTATCCTTCTGCGACGACTGCGGGAGGTGGGGGTGGGCGGCACTGTTTTACAGTGGTTCTCCTCCTACCTCTCGGACAGGTCGCAGTCAGTGTTGGTGGGGAGGGAGAGATCGTCCCCGAGGCCCCTAACCTGTGTGGTGCCGCAGGGCTCGGTCCTGTCCCCCCTGCTATTTAACATATACATGAAACCGCTGGGCGAGATCATTCGGAGGCACGGGATTAAGTACCACCAATATGCGGACGATACACAGCTGTATCTGTCCGCCCCGTGCCAACTCAATGAAGCGGTGGACGTGATGAACCGGGGCCTTGAGGCTGTTAAAGACTGGATGAGAGCTAACAAACTAGTGCTCAACCCAGAAAAGACCGAGTGGCTGTTGTGTTTTCCTCCCAAAAATTCGGCTAACGTTCCATCAATCAGGCTGGGGGGGCAAAATTTATACCCCTCAGACAGGGTCCGCAACTTGGGAGTCCTCCTGGATCCACAGCTGAATTTTGACCACCATTTGTCGGCTGTGACCAGGGGGGCATTTGCCCAGGTTCACCTGGTGCGCCAGTTGCGGCCCTACCTGAACCGGGAGGCTCTCACAACAGTCACTCGAGCCCTTGTGATCTCTAGGCTGGAATACTGCAATGTGCTCTACATGGGGCTGCCCTTGAAGAGCATCCGGCGACTTCAGCTAGTTCAGAACGCGGCCGCGCGAGTGATCATGGGCGCACCACGGTTCGCCCATATAACACCGATCCTCCGTGAGCTGCGCTGGCTACCTGTTGATCGTCGGGTACACTTCAAGGTCTTACTTACCACCTATAAAGCGCTCCATGGTAGTGGATCTGGCTATTTGAGAGACCGCCTCCTGCCAATTACCTCCCTGCGTCCCATCAGATCGCACAGGGTAGGCCTCCTCCGAATTCCATCCGCCAGTCAGTGCCGACTGGCGACTACGCAGAGGAGAGCCTTCTCAGTTGCAGCTCCGACGCTATGGAACACCCTCCCCGTGGAGATCCGCACCCTCACCACAGTCCAGGCCTTCCGCACAGCCCTCAAGATCTGGCTATCCCGTCAGGCCTGGGGATAGGATTTATTCTCACCCCGCCCGAATGTTGAGTGAATGTTGTGTTTTTATGGTTAATTTCTTTATTCACATTTTTTTCTTTTAAGTCTTGTCTTGCACTCCCTTCCCCCCATTGTTGTAAGCCGCCCTGAGTCCCCTCAGGGAAAAGGGCGGCATATAAATGCTCATTAAAATCTAAATCTAAGTATTTGACCTTCTTAACTGTTTCACATCCTATCATTCCTCCTAGTTCTTCCTTTTGTTTAGTATTCATTTTTATAGCTAGTATTTTTGTTTTCCCTAGATTTATTTTAAAACACTTGACCATATTGGTTAATCGTATTCATTAAAATTATACTAGATTCCTGCGGTTGGTCTAATATTATAACCAAGTCATCCGCAAAAGCACGCACTCTATATTCTTGCTGCCTAATCTTAATTCCCTTTGGACCCTCCAAGCCCCGTATTTTGTTCAGCAGTATTTCCAAAGTTATAATAAACAGTAATGGAGACAAGGGACAACCCTGTCTTGTACCTTTCCCAATTTGAAAAGAGTCTGTTAAACTTCCAGTGACTATAATTTGAGCCGTTTGCTGTTGATATATTGCTTTGATTGATTGTAAGAAACTTTCTCCTATTTGCATTTTTTGCAGTGTTTTCAACAGGAATTGCCAGTTAACTCGATCAAAGGCTTTCTCAGCATCCAGAAATATGAACGTGGCAGGAATTTGATTGTTCTTTCCCAAGTATTCTAGTGCATTAACAATTAATCTTACGTTACTTCTCATTTGTCTCCCTTGAATAAAACCTGTTCGGTCACTGTGAATCAATTGTTGAATAACCAACATTAACCTATTTGCTAGTATTTTAGTAAATATTTCATAATCTACATTAAGTAATGAGATAGGTCTATAGTTTTTTGGTTGAGTAATATCTTGGTCTTCTTTAGGTATCAGGGATATAAAAGCTGTCTTCCAAGATGGGGGCACCTTACCTTCCGTTTGAATCTTATTAAATAATTCCTTAAGAGGTTCTACCATTTCTAATTGTAGATTTTTATAGTAACCCGCTGTCAAGCCATCTGTACCAGGTGCCTTCCCTGCTTTTAACTGCTTAATTACCTGCAGAATTTTCCCCGAAGTTATTGGTTGATTCAATTTTTGCCTTTGCTCTTCTTTAACTATGGGTATTTTTTCTTTGTCCAAGTATCTCGCTATGTCTAGGCCGTTAATTTTGTCACCCTTATACAGCTCTGTAAAAAATTCCCGGAAGACCTTTTGAATCTCACCCTGTTGGAACACTTCCTTCCCTCTATAGAGCAATTTAGTTATATTTCGAGAATTTTGTTTTTTCCTAATCTGATATGCTAACCATCTGCCAGATTTATTTGCATTACAAAAAGTATTATGTTTTGCGTATAACAAACTAGTGGTTACCTGGTCTGAGATCAACATGTTAAATTGGTCCTTTAATATGGTAATTGCTTCTTTAATCTTTATATCTCCTGGTTTTAAAGTTAACTCTTGCTCTTTCTTCCTGATTTCATCTTCCATTTCTGTTCGTTTTACCACTTGTTTATGTCTATGTAATCTATTTATATTTATCAAAACTCCTCTCATATACGCTTTACTTGCATCCCATACAATTTCCATAGGTGTGCCCTTATTCATATTAAAAACAAAGTATTCTGTTAGCAATTTTTTACATTCATTAATGTATTTTTCATATCTGAATAAATTTTCATTCAATTTCCATGACCTTCTTGCTTGTGTCACCCCTCCAACTCCATCCAAACTGGATTGTGATCTGATAAAACTCTAGCTGAGATCTTTGTCTTCTTCACCCTGGAAAGCAAGTCATTAGTAATTAATATAAAATCGATCCTAGAAAAGGATTGATGTCTATCAGAGAAAAAGGTAAAGTCATGTTCTTCTGCATTTCTTTCTCACCAAATATCTCTCAATTCGAAGTCATCCATCATATCGAAAAAGGACTTAGGTAGTTTTGCTCGCATTTGAGTATTTGGGCGGGAAACCTTCTTATCTTTCTTAGTGTCCATAACACCGTTCCAGTCACCCAGTAGTATGCAAGACCTATAATCCCACTGTACCAATTTGGCATGAAGTTTTCTATAAAATCCATCTTGTTGTTGACTGGGATCATATATTCCCAGTATCAATGTCCTTTTCCCTTCTAATACCAGATCTATTGCAATATATTTTCCGTGGGGATCTGCTTCGATTAATTCAGCTTTCATGTCTTTTCTTAAGTACATAACGATACCATTTTTCTTCTCCATAGCAGAAGCTATAAAGTGTTGACCAAATCTTGTATTAATCAAATATTTTTGATCAGTTGATCTAATATGAGTTTCTTGCAAGCAAATTATATCATTCTTGAACTGTTTAAGATAGTGGAATATTTTCTTTCTCTTCTGTGGAGAGTTCAATCCGTTGACGTTCCATGTTAGAAGCTTAGTTGTCATCTTTGGTTTCCTGAAGCTTTTTTAGAGCCACCTGGATATCCTGGAGTTTAACCTTTGGCCTGGCTCCTCCCACTGCTTCTAAGCTGGTAAATGTAAGATCTTGACCGATGGCAGGTGATTGTTGCTTTTTTAGTTGTTGATCCATTCGTCTGGTAATCACACGGTTTGGTCTTTGTTTCATGGCTCCTTGTGCTTCTAAGAGAGAAAGATGATCCATCCTTGTGGATAATTGTGTAGTTTGCTGTCTATCTTGTCCTTCTTGTTCTCTTTCACTGGGTCCAGATGGTGCGGAATGTCCAGCCTTCAAAATATTATGGTAAAAATCTCGAGCTTTCCATACTGAATTGAGACGATATCTTTGCCCCTCAAAAGTGAGTGCTAGGCCAAATGGTGCATCCCATCTGAACTGTAGCTGACGATTTCTAAGCTCTTCAATTTGAAGCTTGATTTTATAAGACTCTTGCAATATCATATTCCTCATGTCTCTTCTAGTAAAATATATCACAATGTCCCATGGAAGCTGCTTCTGCTTCGCCAGCCAAGAATTAGCGCGGTAAACGTTATCAATTTGCCAATCAAAGTTACCCCCTGGTCTTCCCATCAGGCTATCAAAAGCTTCTGAAAGAATCTGTTTCAAGTTTTCCTGCTTGTTTTCACGCAAACCCCTTACTCTTAGTGCAAGTTCCATTTGTCTATACTGTATCATAATAGTTTCTTTTTCAGCATTTTCAACTTTTTGTTGCACCACCCCTGTTTTCGATACCAAATTAATGTTGGCGTCATTAAGATCATCTAGTCTGTCTTCAATTCCGGAAACATGTTCTGTCAACAAACTAACAATTCCCAGCATATCATCTCTAATCTTTTGAACCCGGGTCTCAAGTTTATCAGACAGATCCTTATGCGCAACGGATATCTCTTCTTTGAGCCCTTCTTTGAGTTTTGTTTCCATCGTAATTGCCTGAGTTTTAAAAGCCTCAGCCAGCTCCTTCAGAAAAAATTCTTTCGGTAATGGCTCACCTATAGGGGGAGTAGGAAGCAGTGACTGCAGTTTTGTGCCAGGTGCGGGCGAGGTGCCAGAGCTTTTAGGAGCCGGGGGGGGGGGCATCTTTTGAGTAGGGTTTTGCTTAGAAGCCATTCCAAATTTCTTCTTCAACCAATTAATAAAACTCTGCTGGCCAATTATACAGCAGTAAAGTAAAGTGATAAATCACTCCTTTCCTTTGAAGTTTTAAAACTCCGTAGAAATTCAAAACATAAACAGTGTTACGAAGCATTTTAACTGTCTCTTTAATGGTTAAGCTATCGGAAGGAGTTCTTGTAAAAATGAAGTTAAGATTTAATACAAACAATTAAAGGTTCACGTGTACCGATCCCGCTCGCCTTGCACTCAGTAAGTCAAATTTTGTTCTGAAGAAGAGTTTGCTTCGCACTGCAAATCGCAGCTGGAATTCCCGGCACGAAGACAATTCTGCCCTCAGCTGGCCTTCACCCCCTCCCAGAAACAAACTGCGAGGGTCGGATGGCACTTTGCTCAGCAGAACGGCTCACCTTATCTTCTTGCCCGGAGAAAAAGGTAAACAAACTGTCAGACGTCTGATGGATTGGTCATCCGACAGATAACGCGACCAGGGATTCGGGAGCTGTAATGAGCAGCTCCCATCAGCAAGCCCCTCCCAGCACCTATGCCGGCATTTCTGACTGGGGGGATTCTGGGAGTTGAAGTCCAGACATCTTCAAGTTGCCAAGTTTGAGAAACATTGTCTTAGGGCCTTAGACCATCTTCAGAATGACAACGCTCCTGTTGAGGCCAGTTGGCAGAGCTAGGTTTTCAGGCCCTTTCAGAAGACCGAAAGGGCCTGTCCGGATCTCACCTGGGTGTGTGTGTGTGTGTGAAATTATTCTCCCCACCCTAACTAAAACGAAGGCTGAGCATTCCTGGGCCAGCAGGATAAGAAGACAATGACAACGGGGAATGGGTGGGTGGGGTTCTCAGCTGAGGAATTCACGGCCCACCCTTCTCCCTCTCCTCTTTCCTTCTCTCAGATTTCATTTGCTGTTATCATCGGACTGGTCATTCTGTATATCTTCGTTGACACAGTGGCCCCTTGGGTTAAACGATTCTGCAACAGGACGTTAAAGAGGATGGAGGAAGCTATAGCATTTCGGGCTGGTGAGTTTCCAACCAGTGGCCTCTTGGACTGTTTTCTTGACATTTCAACCAAACCTACGGGCAAACTAAGAAGTGACTTTGAGCTTGAAGCCCACTGAGCAGGGGTGAAATTCAGCCAGTTCTGAAATTTTGAGTTGTTTGGAGAACCAGCAAATCCCACCTCTGACTGGCCCCAGGAGTGGAGAGGGAATGGGGATTTTGCAGCATCCTTCCCCTGCCACGCCCACCAAGCCACGCCCACAGAACCACTAGTAAAAAAAAATTGAATTTCATCGCTGAGGCTCCTTAGGGCAGATTTGCCCAGCCAGGGACCTTTGAGAAGGTGGGACCTTTGTCTCCAGAGTCATCTCTGCTTTCTTGGACCTCCTGGCATCTTGCTCAGGGACTCCTAGTGAGCTGCATCTTTCATGCCCGGGGTACAAGAAGTAAAAATTGCATCTGCTTCTTGCCACATCATCAGTCTGCTTAGTCGAGAGGTGTCAAACTCAATTTCATTGAGGGCTGCATCAGGGCTGTGGTTAACCTCGGGGAGTGGGGGACAGGTGGGCGCGCTTGACTGGGTGGGTGTGGCCATATTGACGCCACTCCCCAAACTGCTGGCATGTTTCCTCTTCGCATTGGGTAGACCGGACTGAAGCGATGTGTGCCAGCCCCTTACATTTTCCAGGACAGCCCCGCGGGCCAGATCCAAGCACATCGCAGGCTTGAGTTTGACACCTCTGGCTTAATCTATTCCTGCTGAAGTCTGCAGGATCTCGCCGAGGTTGTGTCTCACCTGCTCTTCTGCCCTGCCATCCTAGAGTTGGGATTTAGGATATTCCGTTACTTCAATCAGGTGCCTTTTCTGCATGAGTTATCGTTTCTAGCAAGAGCAATATCCCTTAGACTTACATACCGCTTCACAGGGCTTTGCAGCCCTCTCTAAGCGGTTTACAGAATCAACATATTGCCCCCAACAATCTGGGTCCTCATTTGACCCACCTCGGAAGGATGGAAGGCGGAGTCAACCTTGAGCTGGTCAGAATCAAACTGCTGGCAGTCGGCAGAGTTAGCCTGCAATACTGCATCCTAACCACTGCGCCACCACGACTCTGCCCTGTATGGTCAGACAGAATGGGCACACACGGCTCCTCCTGATTAAAACAATAGCATCTTTGGGGACCCCGAAAAGGTGTCTTTTCTGTTGCAACACCTAGAACAGCCTAAGGCAGGCCTGGAACTCACTGTTTCCTGGTGATTGGCCCAAAGTCACCCAGTCTCCTTTCATGCCTAAGGCGGAACTAGAACTCACCATGGTGATTGGTCCAAAATCATCCAGCTGGCTCTCATGCTTAAGGTTGGACTAGAACTCACTGTTTCCTGGTGATTGACTCAAAGTCACCCAGCCGGCTTTCATCCCTTCAGTGGGACTAGAACTCAACTTCTCTCTTTTCGCCCAGGGCCTAAACAACTGGACCAAACTGTTTCATAGGATTTTATCTGTTAATGCAATACGATTATAGTATAGTATAATCTTTATTGTCATTGTACTTAAATACAACGAAATGATCATCCTTTGGAGGTATATTCTTCTCATTTTTTTAATCTGACTCTTTTACATGTTCTAATTATGGGGACTTGGAGCCGGCTCCTCCTGGCAAATCCTTAACTCTCCTGTCCTTTCTCTTGTGTCTTTTTCTTACCAGAATCCAGCCTCACCTTCTCTTCTTCCTTCAGCAGTCAAGGATCTCTTCGGCACCTGCCTTCTGACATCAGTTCTGGGGACCCCGCCAATGTCCCATCTACCACTCAGGCCCACTCCAAAAGATTTGCACCCCATCATGAGGCACAATAGAGCAGCCGTGACTTGCCAGATTCATCGGGTACTGTGGTTTTCCGGTGCCTGGATGTGTGTCATCTTTTGTCTGTGGTAATGGTCCGAGAAAGATCCTTTTTCTTTGTTTCTCAAGATGGAGGGTATCAGCAATGGGGAAGACACTTTAAGCACCAGCTGTCTGATTTTGGGAACAGGGTTGCGTTGTTAGGCTAGTCTTGCAAAAGGCTCGAAAGTCACCTATGGCCAATACTACCACACCTATCAAGATCAATTGGCACCCCAAAAGTAGGTATCTATCACAGCGTCTGAACCCCTGCCCCCGCGAAAAAGGCCGCCAAAACATCCTTTTCATTGCGTGTGGAGGGGTCAGTCAGGAAGAGATCTCGGTTTTATTTTGTCTATTTCTTTATTTGATTCGTTTGCCACCCATCTGACTTCAAGGCGACTCCAGGCAACTTAAAAACATGAATTGGTTTGAGGTATTTTATGATTTTCCACCCTTTCCTTTTTTCCAAAAATTGTACTTCTTTAACCCCTGATCCTCTCTCAGCTGCTGCAGTTCTGTCTCTAAATGCTGGGAACGGCTACAGGGAAAAATTAAACAAGGGGGTAACCACTAAAAAAAAATGTGGGTGATAAGAGGAAATGGGAATCCTCACAGGCAGCGGGTGACAAGTTTCTGATTTTCCTGTTCAGAGTTCCTGACTTGGTTTTGTTTGAATAAATATTTGGGTTCTATTTGTTGTCACCTGGATGCTTTCTTCTTGATTTGGGCATTTTGGGCAATGCCAATCATTCCAGAAACCCACCTGTTTCAGGAATGATTGGCAGGGGAGCCATTCTCTGCTGCTTTTCCAGACTGGGAGACTGCATGGCTGGAAAACATTGTAAACCTTTGGCTCGGTCCTGGTGGAACTTCTCTGCAGACACCAACATATGCCATTGCCCTCTTTAGAAACAGAAACTACCAGCTAGCAGCAAGATGTTAAATCTAGAGCAATGATTCTCAGTCTCAGAAACTTTTAAGATACGTGGACTTCAAACCCCTAGCCATCTTTAGGCATGCCTGGGGAATTCTGGGCGTTGAAGTCCCCTATCTTAACGCCTGCTGGTGGAGGGATTGTGGGTATCCATCATAAAGCATACTGCCTGGGGGATTCTGACAGTTTGAGTGATCCTGAGGAAAGGAATAGAAAGCAACTGAGCGTGCAACTCTATACTTTTTTTTAACTCTATAGTCTGCAGGGTAATATGTCTGTTGCTGTACTTCCGTCTCGCGAGCAACCCTCTCTCGATAGTGACCCCTTGTGGCGCCTCCGAAGAGTGTCTCCTCCAGGCTCGGCCAAGACTTTGGGACCAAGCAAGAATGGGGAAGCTACTTTGACCGCTCGGATAGCGGGACCCCCAGCCACCCCCCTGCTCTGCATGGACTCCACTCTGCATCTCTTGAGACAGAAGGAGCCCCTCCGGGTGGGAGCAGTAAATCCAAGGCGGCTTAGCACGCACACATACACACACACGCATCGCCTTGCAATTGACCCTGTGCAAGTGAGGCCCGAGGACGATACCTCTGGAAATCTGGTTTTTAAGGTGGGGAGGGGGGGGCAACCAGAGGGGCAACCCAGTGGCCAGTCACCCTGTTCCCAGGACTTCAAGGTAGAAAGGAAAATATGGGTGGGGTGGAGAGGAGAGCAGAGCGTTTCCAGTTGGACCTCCCTCCCCTGAACCCCCTTTTTCATCCCTGCAAGGCTGAAATGGGGAGGGGATAAGCCGCCTGGGAAAGCCGAGGGAAATCATCGAAAAAGCGAAAGTTAGAATATTTCGGACAGGTGATGCAGCACCTGGGAAAATACGACATCCCTCAGAAGGCAAACGAGGTCCAGGCAGAAGAACATCATGGCTTCAAAATCGAAGGGACTGTCTTGGACAAAACTCAGCAGCACTTTTGCGTGTGGTTGTTGATAAAAATAGGATTGCCAACCTGATCACCAATGTCCGATGATGGATATGGCAGAAAAGAAGAAGTAGTAGAAGAGGGAGGAGGAGGAGGAGAAGAAGAAGAAAGAATTGTGCTCTGTAAACTTCCCAACCTCTCCCTCCCAAGCCGGCAGGAGCTGTCCAGGGTCCTGCAAACAATCCTGCATAGTCGGCTTGCTTGGCACAGTCTTGTAAGTGCCTTCTCCTCTCCCGGGGCAAAGCTGCCCCCTTTGTACCTAAAGCCAGCTGGCCTCCTGTCGACACAATCTCGGCAGCAGTCTCTGACTCTGGGGACCTCTGTCTGTGTGTGTGTGTGTGTGAGAGAGAGAGAGAGAGAGAGAGATTTTTAAATCGCTGGGCAGCAATGCTGCATCTCAACCGGGCTGATCGCAGTGCCCATAGACCCTCCAGGACAGAGAAAGACGCCTTCCTATTCAGGAGATGCTTTGAAGCGTTGGTTCTTTGTCCCGTTCTCAATCCTTTGCGGCTCTTGCAAAGAGAAGAGGGGTAGTAGTTGCGGCTGGGAAGAGGAGCCCTTCCTCTGGGCCGATGATAGCACCTGGTGGCCTCCTTTTCCTGGTGGCCTCCTTTTCAGACAGAAATGTGAAGGTCTGAACTCTCAAAGGAAGGCAGAGATAAAAGAGGGCTTGGTCTCACTTCTGTTCCATTGCTCGGGACATCTCAACCTCGGCCACTTTTAAGACTTGTGGACTTCAACTCCCAGAATCCCCCAGCCCGCTAGGCGCCCATCCTCAAGCTACACCTGGAAAACACTGTTGTTTGGTTACAAAGTGGGGCTTCTTCGAAATATAACAATCATTCCAGGGAGTTTGCAAAATACCAACTACATCACCCGGCTGGCCAGCCACCGGTTGTGATCATATTTTCTGCCTTCCTGCTGAAAATCTCCTACTAAATGAGTACTGACAATTCTCCTGGGAGGACCGCCTTTCCCTCTTTATCAATGCTCAGAGCTTTTATCCTCGTCTCATTATTTCTGAGAGTGAATCATGGGCTGAGTTGGGCAGGGACCCCCACATTTTGATTGTGTGACGCACGGGGATGCCGGCAACAGTCATTAAGGGCCAGAACAAGGCCGTAAGTCACCTTTTCCGGTACTGTTGTAACTTACAACGGTCTCTAAACGAATCGTTGTAAATCAAGGGCTCCTTGTAGTCTGATCTGGTTTGAATCCTAGACTGCATCAACAACAGAGATCACCAGCAGAGCCGGCCGGAGCATTCTGGGAGTTGAAGTCCACAAGTCTTAAAGTTGCCAAGTTTGGGGCCCCCTGGTTTAGCCTAACAAAGAGAAAGACTAGGGGTGACACGATGGCTGCCTTTCCTTACTCCAGGGAGAAAGAAGTGGGTTCTGTTGCTAAGCGAGACAGTTGTTAAGTGAGTTTTCCCACATTTTGTGACCTTCCTTGCCCCGGTTGTTAAGTGAATCCCTGCAGTTGTTCGCGAAGCAGTTATTAACGACACGGTTATTACCTCAATCTGGCTTTCCGCGAAGACTGTGCTGGTCAGAAGGTTATGCCATAGATGATCACGTGACCCTGGGACACTGCAACCGTCCTGAATATGAGTCAAGCGTCTGAATTTTGATCACATGACCATGGGGGTGTAAGTCAACGGGTGGTAAGTCTCTTTTTTCAGGGATTTGGGTCACTAAATGAATTGTTATAAGTTGAGGATTATCTGTGTACACACTAGGAGAAAGATGCTCTGGTATTTAATCTTCCTTTCTTCACTCCCTCATCTCTCTTCCTCTCTTCTTCCTTCTTTCCTTCCTTCCTCCCTCCCTCCCTCTCCCTCTGTCTTTCCCTCCCCTCTTTTTTCCTCCTTCCCTTCTCTTTTCTCCTCTCTCCTCCTCTCTCCTTCCTTCCTTTTATTTGCGATGGCACTTTTAAACAACTTCTACTCACCTGCCCTCTTGTTCTACACTATGTAGGAGGAACTCTACCCAATCCTGCCTCGATGTTCCCCCCCTCCCCCCCCAAAAAAGCCCCCAGATCCAACTTTGGCTAAACATTCTGCTAAATATTTTGGGAAGATGACCTGTTTACTTGGCAGCCAACCAAATGAGGCGCATCGGGTTCAAACACAATGTGCCCTCCAGAACCTCACAAGCCACCACCTTCCACCCCTTAGTAGGAAGGAATGTCATTTGCTCCCTGTTGCAACCCGGGGGCCCTTATCCGGGAGCTATTTTTAGCTGCTATTAACCTCCCGACTTCCATGGTGAGGGCCTCTCTGCCATTGCTGGAGGCCACAGCCAATTTGTCTAATTAAAGAGAATTAAGGAAGAAATGTCCTCAATTAAAGCCGGAGAAACCGCCAGTTCTGGAGGTAGAATTTTTTGGTCATGGATGTCACATAGAATTAGACAAGATGGGGGAACGCTTCCAACTCCGAAGGGGTTGAAAAAGAAGAAGAACTGACTCTTTGGAAGAGGAGGAGAAGACACCCCCCCCTCGCCAAATGGGATTAATTGGCAAGGATATCTGATTTGTGCCCCCAAAGGTTTTGGTGATTTGGCGATTTCCAGCCAAACCTAACAGTAAATTAAAGCATATCTTTAAAGGCTGCGGAATGCCTTCTTCTGGCCCAAATACCCATGGAACTGCGAACAGATTTTTAACACCCTCCCTCCCCATATTAACATAGCGATAAGACTCGGGGGCATCGTTTAAACTCCAGAGAATCTCAGTGGATCTCCACAAATTGCACATTAATCCCGCTTTAACGTGGTTTAATCAGCTTCCCGTTCTTGCCATCGAGGGACCAGCCAGTCAACTTATATCTGGATTCGGCCTTCGGAGCCCCAGTTTTACCCTTGCCACATTCCGACATTCACAACAAGTGCAGGGTTAGACTGGGTCATAGGTGGTTAAATTGTCATTTTGCGAAACCTCTGTTTCCAGCCTTCGTTCATTTGCCCTTTGCACTAAACCACAGTTGAAGGCTTCAGCCCAATTAACTGGGACTGCCCTAACCCTTCAAAGCAATAAACCATGGCTTGTAAAGGCTGGGGCGGGAGAGTCACAGAAAGCCCGAATACAAATTGTAGAAAAATAGGACATTGAGCTCTGGGCCTGAAAGATCCATTTTGATGTTGGCCATCCTTCTGGTTTTGAGATCACAAAACGTTGTCTTTGCACTGAAGTCTTCTTTTTCCCCCCTCCTTCTCCTCTCTGCAAGCCCAACTCCCTTCATGCACTGATGATGTTACCTAGTTAGGTAATAAAATGTCTGCAAGAAAACCACCAAGCTCAGAGAGCACCTGTTCTGACCCAGGCGTCCCAAGAGCCTGAAGCAAACTCCTTGTCCCGACAAAAACCCCTTTTATTATTTATTATTAATTCACTGTGAATTCTGCTCAAGGGAGGATTTCCAGTCACAGACCTTATCTGGCTTGGAGAGCTGCCAAGCCGATATCCGCAAAACTCGGCAAGGAGTCTTGGAGAGTCACAAATTAATTAAGCGGACTAAGTGTCTGCTACAAACTCCCCTCCCCTTTTGCTCCTCTTTTATTTCCTCTGGGAGGGGCCATTCATCATCCACCTGTGGCCTTCCTCCCAAGTCGACCCCTGTTCTTTAGCTGATCCCTTCGTCGGGCAACTCTACACAAGCGCACACTGGGAACAGGCTCCAGCTGTTCTTCTGCCTCTGAAGACAGCTGATAACTGTCAGACGGCTCTGGCCCCCTCTCTGCCTCCAACACTGAGCCTTCCCCAGACTCCAGGAGTGGCCCATGATGTTACCTAGATAGGTAATGAAATGCCTGCAAGAAAACAACCGCACTTGGGGACCACCAAGGACTCCTCATATAAAATCTGCTTTAGGTCATCAGACTCAGAATTCTTCATCTCCCAACTATCAACCCAGTGGTGGGATTCAAATAATTTAACAACCGGCTCTCTGCCCTAATGACCAGCTGGGTAGGTGGGGCTCGGTGGTCATGTGACTGGGTGGGCGTGGCCAACTCAATGTCACTCACGTCGATGGGCGCAGCCAACTCAATGTCACTCACGTCGATGGGCGCTTCACCTTAGCTGTGACAATGGAACAAGGGTTAACCGGAGGGGCAGTTTCTGTAAGGAGGGCAATAAAGATTAGGCTAGAAACAACACCAGAATGTTTCCTTCCTGCCTTCCTTACGGATTAGCCCTGGAAAGTGGGAAAAAGCAAAAGGAGATTTCTTCCAACAACCGGTTCCCTGAACCACTTAGAAAGTTACCAACCGGTTCTCCTGAATAGGTGCGCACCGGCTGAATCATACCACTGACTCAACCCAACATCCAGGTCCGGAGTTAGCATAGTTTGTATGACCGCAATCGAGTTTTAGGAACAGGCTGCTTTTCTGCTGATAGCCACCGGGAGGCGCCTGGAAACCATGATAAATCTTAGGCCATTCTACAGACAAGCCATCCAAGATCTGGTACCCAACCTAACCTTGTTTAAAAAAAAAAAAAGAAAGAAAGAAAGTTGGTGCAAAGGAGAGAGGGGTGGCATTGCTTGTTTCCCCGAAGGAAATGTCAAATTAGAAGAACGGGATATTTGGAACCGGTTCTGGTGCCTTGGGCCGCCTTCCTGGTGGGTTTGTAAAAAAGCGGAAGTGGAGCCGAAATGGTTCTCTCTGTGTGTCTGTTTGATGGTGGATGGTGTGCATCTATTTGAATTGAATAGGTTTATTTTTTGAGAATTGAATAGGTTTATTTATAGGCCGCCCTTTTCCCTGAGGGGACTCAGGGCGGCTAACAACTTATAGGGAGGGGGATACAGACAATAACATATAACATAACACATAATTAAAAAGTAAACAACATTCATCCAACATTCGGGTGGGGGCGGATCAGATCTTTACCCCCAGGCCTGGCGGGATAGCCAGTTCTTGAGGGCTGCGCGGAAGGTCTGAAGGGTGGTGAGGGTACGGATCCCCACGGGGAGATCGTTCCAGAGGGTCGGAGCTGCCACTGAAAAGGCTCTCCTCCGCGTAGTAGCCAGCCGGCACTGGCTGGCAGATGGCACTCGGAGGAGGCCGAGTGCCATCTACTTGTCTCTCTGTGTGGTTGACTCTTTAAACTTTAATATGATTTGTATGCCGCCCACTCCCTAGGGACTCTGGGTGGCTCACAACAATATAAAAACATTTAAAATATTTTTTTTACAGAATTAAAACCAATACAACATCCATTCCATCAAGCGGGACTCCATATTAACTTGGTTAGGGAGCATAATATTGCGTCAACAGAGCTGTGCCCCTTCTGATCTCACCTTCATCATCAAGGGATGTAAGAAGGTACCAGGCATTCTCCTTTGCTTGTTCCAGAATTTGAGGGGCTGCCACAAAGAGGAAGGGGGGGAGGGTGTCAACCTACTCTTCAAAGCCCCTGAAGGCAGGACGAGAAGCAATGGATGGAAACTAATCAAGGAGAGAAGCAACTTAGAACTAAGGAGAAATTTCCTGACCGCGAGAACAATTAACCAGTGGAACGACTTCAGAGGTTGCAGGTGGAAGTTTTAAAGAAGAGATTGGAGAACCATTTGAAATGGCAAAGGGTCTCCTGCCTGAGCAGGGGTGGGGGGTTGGACTAGAAGACCTCCAAGATCCCTTCTGACTCTGTTGTGGTTTATTGTTCTCACTGTCAAGCAATTTCTCCTTGATTCTAAGTTGCTTCTCTCCTTGGTTATTTTCCATTCGTTGCTTCTTGTCCTACACGCACGTGCTTTGGAAAATAATTTGACCCCCCCCCTCCTCTTTGTGGCAGCCCCTCAAATATTGGAATATTGCTTTCATGTACCCCCCCCCCCCAACAGTCCTTTTTTTCTCTAGACTGGCCAAACCCAAATCCGGCAACCGTCCTTCATATGTTTTAGTCTCCAGACCTTTAATCATCTTTGTACCATGATGGCAAAGCCATGGCACGCGTGCCAGAGGTGGCACAGAGAGCCCTCTCTGTGGGCATGTGCATCATCGCCAGCTGCTCTTCTGGTTTTTGGCGCACAGATGCGTGCCAGCCAGCTGGTCTTTGTGGGCACTGGAGTGCCAGAAAATGGCCTGAAACGGCCGTTTTCCGGACCATTTTTGTGCTGTTTTTTTGTGCTGTTTTTTTGGGTGTTTGTGAGCCAAAAACAGCCTAGAAAACGGCCTGAAAACAGCCCCAAAACAGCCTAAAAATGTCCCAAAAATGTCCTGAAAATGCCCAAAAAAAACACCCCAGCCTGAAACCAGCCTGAAAAACAGAACACATGTATTCCGCGTTGGATACTCGGTGCCGAAACGATTTGCCATCACTGTCCTAGTAGCTCTTCTCTGCACTTTTTCCAAAGTCTCAACCTCTTTTTTGTAACACGGTGACCACAACTGGGTCCAGAGGTGGCCTTACTAAGGCGTTATAAAAGTGGAAGCATGCATCCCTGGAGCTGGGAGACTTGCTCGTTCGATCTCTCCAGATAGATAAGATGCCAGCTTACTGGCAAGACAAAACAACACCCTCGGGCACAGGTGACCAAGCAATGAAAAGGCAAGAGATATACTTCCTTTTCTTGCTGTTTATTTACATCGCCCAAGGCAGACTCCCGGGAGAAAGGACGGCTGCCAGGAAGCATTCAGAAGGGGGAAAGGGAGGGGGGGGCAGGAGCTTCTGAAAATAGATGCAGGCGAGCAACTGGAAGTTTTTTGTGCCCTGCAGCACAACTCTTAATTCTGCTTCCTCCTCGGGGCTGTGTGTGTGTTACAGGAAAGGGAAACCTCTCTGGAGTTTGAAGAGATGGGATTTGCTACAGGGCCTAAAAGGGATCTCGGAGTTTAAAAGCAGGCTACTTTTGAAAGTCAGGGGATCAACAAGAGGGGAAGGGTTGTGTGTGTATGTGGGGGGTGTTGCCCTGCTTGTGCATTTGTCGGTGCCTCTGGTGGAAGTTGGACTGGAAAACACACTACATTCTAAAGCAGTGTTTCTCAACCTTGGTGACATTAAGCTGGATGGACTTCAACTCCCAGAATTCGTCAGGTCTGCAAATTTACAGTGTTTCTCAACTTTGGTGACTTTAAGCTGGATGGACTTCAACTCCCAGAATTCTCCCAGGCGGCTAGGGGACTAGGGAATTCTGGGAGCTGAAGTCCATCCAGCTTAAAGTCACCAAGGTTGAGAAACACCACTCTAAAGTCAGATTAATGACAGCTATTAGGTGAATCCAGAAAAATAGCTGGATTTTTGCTGAGCCCGCTTGCCAAAACGTTTGTCCTTTCGACCTTCCTATCCGCTGTTCTCACCTACAGATGCGTCCTTGGTTTTAATCATCAGACCTATTAATTGTCCTAATCTCCCTCCTTACTCTGGCCCAGATCCAGCTTGGGGCCTATCCATGGATACATTGGGACTACCAGCCCCACAATTCCCAGCCAACATTGCCCGTAGGCTTGGGCAAGATCCCATCAAAGCAGCAGACAAAAGGAGACATAGAAAGAGGGTCAAGCTGCCATCTAGAGAGGTGTGTGTGTGTGTGTGTGTGACTTGTGTGTTGCGGTATATGTGCGTTTTTGACACACAAGTCACTAATAGGCTTTATAAATTAAATTATAAAAAACCGTGCTGTGCCTAAGCTTTAATTATCTGTTTATTTATTCATTTGAAATCTTTATATCCTGCCAGGATAACTATCAGGGAGGTGGCAAAAAATATCTATCATGCAATCCTGCTTTTTAAAAAAAGAAAGAAAGTGTTTTATTTCAAAAAGAAAAAGCAAATTCAATGAATGCCAAACAGCAGGGAGAACAAACCCTTGGGGAAAAAAACAGACCGAAAGGTCATTTCCAGGGGTCAGGATGGCAAAATGCAGCTAGTCCTTGACTTACAGCCACCATTGAGCCCTGTCGCTAAGTGAGACGCTTGTTATGTTTTCTCAGGGCTGTTACAACGGTTCATTTAATGACCTTTCAACAAGCACTGGGGGGCAAATGACTTAGGACCATTTTTCACACTTACGACCATGCTACCTTTAGTCACGTGATCAAAAGTTTGATGCTTGGCAACTGGACTCGTATTTGTGACAGTTGCACTGTCCTGAGGTCACGTGATCACCCTTGTGAAAACCTTCCCGGCTGGTTTCCAAGAAGGAAAGTCGATGGGAGAGATCAGATTTGCTCAATGACCGCAGGATTCCTTTAACAAGCAGAGGGTTGGACTAGAAGACCTCCAAGGTTCCTTCCAACTCTGCTATTCTATTCTATTTTCTATTTAAATGCTAAATTCTATTCTGTTCTGTTCTATTTTCTATTTAAATTTTAAATTCTAAATTCTATTCTGTTCTGTTCTATTTTATATTTAAATTCTAAATTCTACTCTATAGAATTCTATTTTATTTCTTTCCATTCCATTCTATTCTATTCTTAATAAAGATTCTATTCTATTCTTAATAAAGATTCTATTCTACTCTATTATATTCTTAATGAAGATTCTATTCTATTCTTAATATTCTATTCTACTCTATTCTTAATAAAGATTCTATTCTATTCTATTCTTAATAAAGATTCTATTCTATTCTATTCTTAATAAAGATTCTATTCTATTCTTAATAAAGATTCTATTCTATTCTATTCTTAATAAAGATTCTATCCTATCCTATTCCATTCTATTCTTAATAAAGATTCTATTCTACTCTATTCTATTCTTAATAAAGATTCTATTCTATTCTTAATAAAGATTCTATTCTACTCTATTCTATTCTTAATAAAGATTCTATTCTACTCTATTCTTAATAAAGATTATATTCTACTCTATTCTATTCTTAATAAAGATTCTATCCTATTCTATTCTATTCTTAATAAAGATTCTATTCTACTCTATCCTATTCTTAATAAAGATTCTATTCTATTCTATTCTTAATAAAGATTCTATTCTACTCTATTCTATTCTTAATAAAGATTCTATCCTATTCTATTCTATTCTTAATAAAGATTCTATTCTACTCTATCCTATTCTTAATAAAGATTCTATTCTATTCTTAATAAAGATTCTATTCTACTCTATTCTATTCTTAATAAAGATTCTATTCTATTCTATTCTTAATAAAGATTCTATTCTACTCTATTCTATTCTTAATAAAGATTCTATCCTATTCTATTCTATTCTTAATAAAGATTCTATTCTACTCTATCCTATTCTTAATAAAGATTCTATTCTACTCTATTCTTAGTAAAGATTCTATTCTACTCTATTCTATTCTAAATAAAGATTCTATCCTATTCTATTCTATTCTTAATAAAGATTCTATTCTACTCTATCCTATTCTTAATAAAGATTCTATTCTATTCTTAATAAAGATTCTATTCTACTCTATTCTATTCTTAATAAAGATTCTATCCTATTCTATTCTATTCTTAATAAAGATTCTATTCTACTCTATCCTATTCTTAATAAAGATTCTATTCTATTCTTAATAAAATTCTATTCTACTCTATTCTATTCTTAATAAAGATTCTATTCTATTCTATTCTTAATAAAGATTCTATTCTACTCTATTCTATTCTTAATAAAGATTCTATCCTATTCTATTCTATTCTTAATAAAGATTCTATTCTACTCTATTCTTAGTAAAGATTCTATTCTACTCTATTCTATTCTTAATAAAGATTCTATCCTATTCTATTCTATTCTATTCTTAATAAAGATTCTATTCTACTCTATTCTATTCTTAATAAAGATTCTATCCTATTCTATTCTATTCTTAATAAAGATTCTATTCTACTCTATCCTATTCTTAATAAAGATTCTATTCTATTCTTAATAAAATTCTATTCTACTCTATTCTATTCTTAATAAAGATTCTATTCTATTCTATTCTTAATAAAGATTCTATTCTACTCTATTCTATTCTTAATAAAGATTCTATCCTATTCTATTCTATTCTTAATAAAGATTCTATTCTACTCTATTCTTAGTAAAGATTCTATTCTACTCTATTCTATTCTTAATAAAGATTCTATCCTATTCTATTATATTCTATTCTTAATAAAGATTCTATTCTACTCTATCCTATTCTTAATAAAGATTCTATTCTATTCTTAATAAAGATTCTATTCTACTCTATTCTATTCTTAATAAAGATTCTATCCTATTCTATTCTATTCTTAATAAAGATTCTATTCTACTCTATTCTTAATAAAGATTCCATTCTATTCTATTCTTAATAAAGATTCTATTCTATTCCATTCTTAATAAAGATTCTATTCTATTCTTAATAAAGATTCTATTCTATTCTATTCTATTCTATTCTATTCTATCCTATCCTATCCTATCCTATTCTATTCTATTCTTAATAAAGATTCCATTCTATTCCAATTCCATTTCTATTCCATTCCACCCTACCCCACCCCACCTAATTCCTAAGGTGGGTGAAGGGGGGAAGGCAGCCCCTTGATTTGATGCCACTGTCAATGAGTGGGGGGGGGGTATCCTTCTACCAGTTCTTTGCATCCAAAGAGGGGATGGAAAGTGGGCCGAAGACCTTTTCCATCCTCCTTGGTAGACCTGCCATCTCCGGTGGCTTCTTCTCTCCTCCCCTCCTCCCTTCCTCCCCCTCCCCGCCCCGTCTCACCCCAGCTTCCCCATAACATGATAACGGTGGGGACCTTGGCCAACAAAAGGCGGATTGAGAAGCCGAGGAAGACGAAGGCAGCCGATAGAATAGAGACATCTCGGGGGGGAGAGATGACATCCGAGGCCCTGACCTCCATAGCTGCTTCCATTGTGAGCTTTTATGCCCCAAATATGATTCTCCAAAAGGGATTACCAACTTCAAAAGGCAGCCGGGCTTTGATGCTGCTGCTCCTAAAACCTTCCATTCAAATCTTGGGAGCGAGGCCTATATTTTTTTTTTATTTCGAGCAAACCTGATTAAACTGCCTCATTGTATTTAATGACATGTTTCTGTCCTCTCATTTAAAGAGTGGGTGGAGGGGGAGGAGGAAAGGAAAGGATTGGGCCAGAAAGTAGAACAGGAAACTTTCTCCTCCTCCTCCTTTCTTCTTCTTCTTCTTCTTCTTCTTCTTCTTCTTCTTCTTCTTCTTCTTCTTCTTCTTCTTCTTCTTCTTCTTCTTCTCCTTCTCCTTCTCCTTCTCCTTCTTTTTCTTCTTCTCCTCTTTCTCTACCTCCTCATCCCTTTTCCGCCTTCCTTCTTTTTCCCTCTTCTTCTTTCTTATATCTTTCTTCTCCTTCCTCTTTCCTCCTCTTTTCCTCCTTCCTTCCCTTTTTCCCTCCTCTTCTCTTTCTTCTTCCTTATATCTTCCTTCCCCTTCTCTTTCTCCTTCCCTTTCTCCTTTTCTTTCTCCTTTTTCTCCTCCCTCCCTTTCTCCTTCCCTTTCTCCTTTTCCTTCCCCTTTTCCTTCTCCTCCTCCCTCCCTTTCTCCTCCTCCTCCTTTCCCCGCTTCTTCTTCCTCTTCCTCTTCTTCTTCCTCCTCCTCCTCCTCCTCTTCTTCTTCTTCTTCTTCTCTTTCTCTACCTCCTCATCCCTTTTCCGCCTTCCTTCTTTTTCCCTCTTCTTCTTTCTTATATCTTTCTTCTCCTTCCTCTTTCCTCCTCTTTTCCTCCTTCCTTCTCTTTTTCCCTCCTCTTCTCTTTCTTCTTCCTTATATCTTCCTTCCCCTTCCCTTTCTCCTTTCCTTTCTCCTTTTTCTCCCCCTCCCTCCCTCCCTTTCTCCTTCTCCTTCCCTTTCTCCTTTTCCTTCCCCTTTTCCTTCTCCTCCTCCCTCCCTTTCTCCTTCTCCTTCCCTTTCTCCTTTTCCTTCCCCTTTTCCTTCTCCTCCTCCCTCCCTTTCTCCTTCTCCTTCCCTTTCTCCTTCTCCTTTCCTTTCTCCTTTTCCTTCTCTTTCTCCTTCTCCTTCCCTTTCTCCTTTTCCTTCCCCTTTTCCTTCTCCTCCTCCCTCCCTTTCTCCTTCTCCTTCCCTTTCTCCTTTTCCTTCCCCTTTTCCTTCTCCTCCTCCCTCCCTTTCTCCTTCTCCTTCCCTTTCTCCTTCTCCTTTCCTTTCTCCTTTTCCTTCTCTTTCTCCTTCTCCTTCCCTTTCTCCTTCCTCTTCCCCTTCCTTCTTGAACCATCACTGCATTTAAGTGGGACAGCCCCAAGGCTCTCCATGCGTAGTACCAAAACACGAGATGGCAGCCGCAATGGTGCCACGGGAGCTCCACTTTCTTTTTATGTGTGACGCAAACAAAAACCAGCTTTTATCCTGCCATTTTAATTTTTTTTAAAAAAACAAAACTTTCCCCATGACTTTCAAACATCCCTGGACAGTAGCTTTTTCCCTAATCCACCTCAACATTTAGGATACCAATATAAGACTGCTAGTAGAAAAAGAGAGCGAGTTAACAGCTAAGCTAGTCTCCTGCCTATTTCAGGCTCAGGGACACACACACACACAAACACACAAACACACACACACGCCATCCAAGCTTTGGGCTGGGCTGCCCAAAGTGGCCCAACGCAACCGCCGAGAACTTTGTCTCCAGCTTCTGGCTACTTAACATGCTGCAACCACAGCCACAAATGTCACGCACAACGTCCTTGTGTGTGTCTGGCGAGTCCCCCAGGACAAGCCGTTGTCTCTTTATCACCTGAGGCTTTCATGAGCCCTGCAGGGAAGGGGACGGATCCATGCCCTTTCCACCGTCCCCGGAATTACGCCTGGCTTTGGATAGTCCGGCTGCTCCGGGGTCTGGTTCTTTGGCTGGATCAGAACTGGGGTAGGGTACTGGACTGTACGTACCTGGAATCCTCGTCTTATGGCCACGTTTGAGCCCAAACCTTCTGTTGCCCAGGGAGACATTCGTGAAGTGAATTTTGCTCCAATTTACCACTTTTCTGGCCGCCGTTGTTAAGTGAATCGCTGTGCTTGTTAGGTTAGTAACCAGGTTGTTAAGTGAATCTGGATCACCCCCCATTGTCTTTGCTTGTCAGAAGGTCGCAAAAGGGGATCATGTGACGCTGGGATCCTGCAACCGTCATAAATACGAGTCAGGGGCCAAGCGTCTGAATTTTGACGATGTGATGATGGGGAAGGCTACAATGGTCGTAAGGGTGAAAAACGGTCATAAGTCACTTGTCAGTGCTGTTGTAACTTTGAACATATAGTTAATTGCACTCTTAAACTTTTAAGTTCCTAACTTCTGTTTCTCTCAGCTAACCCTTGGTAAAAGGAGTCTCGTGTTAAAAAATATTCTGTTTTTTTCCTTCTCCTTTATTTGGAGTGTTAATCTATCCATCTCTGCGCATTTTAATATTTGTTATTATTATTTTTTCATCTGTTGGGCTCTCGTCATCTTTCCAACTGTTGTGCAAAAGCAATTCTCACTGCTATTAAGGGAAAAGGAAAGGTTCCCCTCGCACATATGTGCTAGTTGTTCCCGACTCTAGAGGGCAGTGCTCCTCTCCGTTTCAAAGCCGAAGAGCCAGCGCTGTCCGAAGACGTCTCCGTGGTCATGTGGCCGGCATGACTAAATGCTAAAGGCGCTCGGAACGCTGTTCCCTTCCCACCAAAGGTGGTTCCTATTTTTCTACTTGCATTTTTTTTTTACGTGCTTTCGAACTGCTAGGTTGGCAGAAGCTGAGACAAGTCATGGGAGCTCACTCTGTTACGCGCCGCTCGGGATTTGAACCACCGAACTGCCGATCTTTCTGATCGACAAGCTCAGCGTCTTAGCCACTGAGCCCCCGCGTCCCTTTTGCTGCTGTTAACAACATGTAAAATTAAATATATATTCCCTTTATTGTACTTTTCTGGTCAAATACCCAACAAGACCATTTCCGGTTTTAAAGCTCTCTGTTGCTTTACCATTATTTTCTAACCATGGATGTGCTTTTGTCCAGTAGGTTGTTGTTGTTTTTTTTGCCTTCAGACATGTCCACCACAGAGGTGGGTTCCTCCCAGTTTGGACCGGTTTGGCTGAGGAGGTAGTAACTCAGCCGCCCATGCCCTCGGACCGGTTCTATTGGCAGTGGTGCAGAACAAGCTTCAAATCTTTTTTTTCATTGCAAAAGTGTAATTCCCCCCCCCCCACACACACACATTTCTAACGTTGTGCATGTGCGCAGACCTTTTTAAGTGCAAAAACACATGTGCACAGGGAGCAAAGTTTTTTGCACTCCGAACCGGAAGTGATGCTGGCCACAACCCACCCCTAGAACACCACGTATGATTACTTAGCTTGCCTCCAGAAGTTGTGAATGCCCCAACACTGGAAGTCTTTAAGAAGATGCTGGATAGCCATTTGTCTGAAACTGTATAGGGTTTCCTGCCTAGGCAGTGGGTTGGACTAGAAGACCTCCAAGGTCCCTTCCAACTCTACTATTCTATTCTATTTTATTCAATGGATGGATGGATGGATGGATGGATGGATGGAAGGAAGGAAGGAAGGAAGGAAGGAAGGAAGGTGCAAGGGAGGGAGGGATTCTCCAAAGCATCTGAGGGTAGAAGAAGAAGCAATGGGTGGAAACTAATCAAGGAGAGAAGCAACTTAGAACTGAGGAGAAATTTCCTGACAATTAGAACAATTAATCAGTGGAACAGAAGTTGCCTCCAGAAGTTGTGAATGCCCCAACACTGGAAGTCTTTAAGACGATGCTGGATATCCATTTGTCTGGAACGGTATAAGGTTTCCTGCCTAGGCAGGGGGTTGGACTAGAAGACCTCCAAGGTCCCTTCCAACTCTACTATTCTATTCTATTTTATTCTATGGAAGGAAGGAAGGAAGGAAGGAAGGAAGGAAGGAAGGAAGGAGCAAGGGAGGGAGGGATTCTCCAAAGCATCTGAGGGTAGAAGAAGAAGCAATGGGTGGAAACTAATCAAGGAGAGAAGCAACTTAGAACTGAGGAGAAATTTCCTGACAGTGAGAACAATGAATCAGTGGAACAGAAGTTGTCCCCAGAAGTTGTGAATGCCCCAACACTGGAAGTCTTTAAGACGATGCTGGATATCCATTTGTCTGGAACGGTATAAGGTTTCCTGCCTAGGCAGGGGGTTGGACTAGAAGACCTCCAAGGTCCCTTCCAACTCTACTATTCTATTCTATTTTATTCTATGGAAGGAAGGAAGGAAGGAAGGAAGGAAGGAAGGAAGGAAGGAAGGAAGGAAGGAGCAAGGGAGGGAGGGATTCTCCAAAGCATCTGAGGGTAGAAGAAGAAGCAATGGGTGGAAACTAATCAAGGAGAGAAGCAACTTAGAACTGAGGAGAAATTTCCTGACAGTGAGAACAATGAATCAGTGGAACAGAAGTTGTCCCCAGAAGTTGTGAATGCCCCAACACTGGAAGTCTTTAAGACGATGCTGGATATCCATTTGTCTGGAACGGTATAAGGTTTCCTGCCTAGGCAGGGGGTTGGACTAGAAGACCTCCAAGGTCTCTTCCAACTCTACTATTCTATTCTATTTTATTCTATGGAAGGAAGGAAGGAAGGAAGGAAGGAAGGAAGGAAGGAAGGAAGGAAGGAAGGAAGGAAGGAAGGAAGGAAGGAAGGAAGGAAGGAGCAAGGGAGGGAGGGATTCTCCAAAGCATCTGAGGGCAGAACAAGAAGCAATGGGTGGAAACTAATCAAGGAGAGAAGCAACTTAGAACAGAGGAGAAATTTCCTGACAGTGAGAACAATGAATCAGTGGAACAGAAGTTGCCTCCAGAAGTTGTGAATGCTCCAACACTGGAAGTGTTTAAGAAGATGCTGGATAGCCATTTGTCTGGAACACTATAAGGTTTCCTGCCTAGGCAGGGGGTTGGACTAGAAGACCTCCAAGGTCCCTTCCAACTCTGCTATTGTATGGTATTGTATTACTGCGAATGAGGTAGCCCTCTTGCCTTCTAGATGAGGCAGCCCAGCCAGCCCCAGATCTCCGAAGGGGATGACCCCCTCTCCACCCCGTGACCCCCTGGGTCCTCTTGTCCAAGGCGAGGGTTGGCCCCAACCCCTGTGCTGTAGCCTAATTGCCCTGCCTTTGCTAAGCCAGACTAAATACAGGAAGCGGAAGGTCATCGCAGTGACTGGGCACCTAGGCAGGCGACAAGGAAAAGGCGGTGGGGGGGCTGGGGGGGCTAGGAGTGACCCCCCGGGCATTTGCTCCTTCCTCGGCTGGCTCCGCTAACTGCCAAACCAAACATTACAAATAGCCTCGTTTAAGGCACCGGCTGAAACCCAAGACCTCCTTCATTTGCAAAGGGCAGACGCTGTACAATTAGTGCGAGAGAGGGGCTGCGAACAGGCCAGAGGGGTCTCTCTCCCCCCCCCACACCCACCAATGCTGTAGCCTCCGTCAAAAAGGCTATTGTTTCCACGAGGAGGCCGCTGAATCCGAAATGCCACCGTACACTTGGGAGGGTGGGGAGGAGGAAGGGGGGAAAAAACCCCATCTTCTGTGCATGGGTATAGGGGGAGGGGGAGAGGGAGGAGGAAAATGGGAAGGGGAAAAAGAAGAAGGAAAGAGAAAAGGGGGAGGAGCAGAAGGAGGAGGAAAAGAAGGAGGAAGGGAATAAAAAAGGAAGAAGAGGAAGAGGGGAAGAAGGCGGAGGAGAAAGAGAGGAGGAGGAAGAGTCAAGACGAGGAGGAGAAGGAAGAGAAGGAGAAGGAGAGGAGGAGGAGGAAGTCAAGAAGAATAGGAATAGAATAGAATAGAATAACAGTTGGAAGGGATCTTACAGGTCTTCTATTCCAACCCCATGCTCAGGCAGGAAACCCTACACCATTTCAGATAAATTATTGTCCAATTTCTTTAAAACTTCCAGTGTTGGAGCATTCACAACTTCTGGAGGCAAGTTGCCTCCTCTTCGAGGCAAGAGGAGGAGGAGGAAGGAAGGGGAGCAGCAGCAGCAGCAGGAGAAGGAGGAGGAGGAGGAGGAGGAGGGAAGAGGAGGAGGCACAGGAGGAGGAGCAGAAGGAGGAGGAGGAAGAGGAAGGAAGAGGAGGAGGAAGAAGAGGAGGAGGAGCAGGAGGAGGAGGAGGGAAGAGGAGGAGGCACAGGAGGAGGAGCAGAAGGAGGAGGAGGAAGGAAAAGGAGGAGGAGGAGGAGGAAGGAAGAGGAGAAGCAGCAGCAGCAGGAGAAGAAGGAGGACAGGAGGAAGAGGAGGAGGAAGGAAGAGGAGGAGGCACAGGAGGAGGAGCATGAGGAGGAGGAGGAAGAGGAAGGAAGAGGAGGAGGAGGAGGAGGAGGATGGAAGAGGAGGAGGAGCAGCAGCAGCAGAAGAAGGAGCAGGAGGAGCAGGAGGAAGAGGAGGAGGAAGGAAGAGGAGGAGGTGCAGGAGGAGGAGCAGAAGGAGTAGGAGGAAGAAGAGAAGGAAGGAAGAGGAGGAGGAAGGGGAGGAGGAAGGAAGAGGAGGAGGTGCAGGAGGAGGAGCAGAAGGAGTAGGAGGAAGAGGAGGAGGAAGGAAGAGGAGGAGGCACAGGAGGAGGAGCATGAGGAGGAGGAGGAAGAGGAAGGAAGAGGAGGAGGAAGAGGAGGAGGAAGGAAGAGGAGGAGGTGCAGGAGGAGGAGCAGAAGGAGTAGGAGGAAGAAGAGGAGGAAGGAAGAGGAGGAGGAAGGGGAGGAGCAGGAGGAGGCCTCCTCCGTTGCTCAGCTTCTGGAAACCTTCATCCCATGGCTGGTACATCCCAATCTTAATCCCATTCTAACATTTTTAGAGATTGTTTGCCACCGGGAAATCCTTGAAATGTAATGAGGAGGGGTGGAGAGGACAGCATTTCTTCCGCAATCTGTTTTGTTATCTTTGTGTCTTCCCTGTTAGGTCCTTATCCAGTCAGGTGTCCCCAAAATTCCCAATGCGATTCGATAGGAAACACGAGCTCCCCTCCATATATGTGAGACGACCACGTTGTGGTCTCCCGCCAGTGGCCTTCTGAATTTCCTCTCCGTGGCTTTGATTCAGACCCACCAAGATTGTCCTCCACAAGAGTCTGGTTTTGCAATCTTGATTTGGACAATTCCCCAACGCTGGTGAGCCTTTCAGGATGACCTTTCCCAATGCTATTAAAATGATTTTTTTCCCCCTTCTATTTTAACCGATGAAAACATTAATCATGGGCTCTTAACTTGCCTCCTGGAGTTCTGCACGCTCCATCACTGGAGGGTTTAAAAACAGACTGGAAACCATTTGGCAAGGACGGTATAAGTCTCCTGCCTTGAGCAGAGGGTTGGACTAGAAGACCTCCAAAGTCCCTTTAAGCCCCATAATTCTACATTCTATTAACAGAATAACAGAAGGGACCTTGGAAGTCTTCTAGTCCAATCCTCTGCTCAGGCAGGAGACTCTGCACCATTTCAGAAAAATGGTTCTCCAATCTCTTCTTAAAAACATCCAGTCTTGGAGCACCGACAACTTCTGGAGGCAACTTGCTCCATGGATTAATTGTTCTAACTCAGGAAATTTCTCCCAAGGTTGGTTCTCTACTTGATTAGTTTCCATCCATTGCTTCTTGTCCTGCTTCATGCTGGGAAAAAAAATTAATTAATGTTGGACAAATGATCAGAATTTCAGGTTGAGCTTTCTGGAGCCCAGAAGATATTGTCCCCGTTCATGGTTGCCCTTCCATCAAGCTGTCTTTCTTTTGTGACTCAGCAGGAACCTTTGGAGCTGCTGCTATCAAACTCTGACAGCGAGGGGCCCGATGAGTCAGACCTGGAGGAGGTGGAGTGTAACGTTCCCGTGGTTCGTCCATGAGGCCAATGTGGAGAAAAGACAGGACACGATCTTTCTCGGGATGGAGCGACCCAGATTGGGGGTCTGAGAGCCCCTTTTATTGAGATAGGACAAAGGCAGGAGGAGCAATAGCATGTGGTTAAAAACAGCCTGTAAAAGTACAATTTCTAATCTACTGCTCAGGGAAGTTCTGTCTATATATGGTCAAATCCTGGGCGTCATTGGTAGGGCACATCTCAGGATGTTATGTTATGAACTATCAGGATGTTATGGCGTTTTAGGAGTTTGTTTTCTCCTGTGTGGTTCAGCGTGGCTCTGCATGCCCTGGTATGAACTGGACCATGGGTGACCCACACCTACACAAAGAACTATATTACAACAGTGGAGGGCCCTGGACAGGGTTCTGACTCCGAGCAGGGCTCAGAGAGACTAGTTGGTCCCCAGGTAATGACTGAACCTGGGATCAGTGAGAGAGGCTGACACAGAAACCTCCTGTGAGTTATTTCAGGATGCACGCAGGAGAAGGGCTGACCGACGTAAGGAGCAATTGAGGACTCACGGGGGATGATAACGAGCAGCTGTGGCTCGTCAGGATCTCCTCCTGCGGATAAAAGACTGATGGTGCCACGCCCTGGTTGCAGAAGTCAACGTTCCATTCCGTTCCATTTCTGTTCTAGTCAAGCTCTCCGTTTGTGTGTGCAACCATCGAGAAAAAGCACTTGGATAAGTGACTTGATTTATATAATCCTGTTTTGTATTAGTGTATGAGTGAGGACTTTTGCCAGAGCATTTATCTGTGTTTATTTTGGGCTGGCAGCCAGCAAGAGCCGGGACTGATAGAAATATTCCTTTGAACGTTCTGTTTGGCTTTCGTTTTTGAACGGGCGAGGTGGGGGGTCAGAACACTTTCTGTGTCTGGGAATTCGCAATGTCCACCACACCATTTGGGAAGTGTTTCAATCAGATCTTTCATGGAGAACCACTAAAGATGAAACCAGGATGAAACCATGACGATTCTTGGGTTCTTCACTCACGTCTTTCAACGACCTCCCTGGAAGGTCATTGGGATGGGATGGAGAGATGCAATACTCTCCAGTTCTTTCCCAGTCTGGGACCCCAACAGAAGTCCAACTTTCATCTCTCTCCCTCTCTCCAGAGCCCACTTTTTGGAGAACCTTCAACCCTCCCCACATCTTCCCCTCCAGCCCCCTCCCTTAATCCATGACCTATTTCCAGTTCAAAGCCAGAGCTTCTTAAGAGATGCTCTTTCGGAGGGGGAAAAAAATATTTATTTTTCTATTCTTTGGGTCCGGATTTATTTCTTATTGTTACCGCAGATTTTATTATTATTTTTTGGGTGCTCTGTAAGCCACTGGGGGGGCTTCAAAGCCACTGATCAGAAGAGTTTTCTGGGGCTTTGAAGGCGAGGAGAGGATGGGGAGGGAGCAGGAGAGAGAGAGAGAGAGAGAGAGGGACTGACTCGCAGCTTTGCGGCACCTGTCAAAGGTTTTCAGAAGGCAGCTAAGAATAATGGAAGCGAAGACCGCCTTCATTAACATAAAGCCATTTAAGTGATCAATGGTCCCCCAGCCGTAAACAACGATTTCAATCCATAGAGCGGTTGATTGGGCTTTGCCTCTTTCTGGCTCAGCACGACGGCTCAGCTGACAGTCGGGAAGAAAAATGTTACGATTGACCCAGGAGTGGAGCGCAGGCTGGAAAATTAAAAGTGCTAGAGAGAGGGAAGAAACTGGGAGGCTGGAGGCAGAGCAACTGGGGAGGGGGGTGGGAGGGAGAATGGGTTCAGACAGGCCCAACTTGGCCCACTGAGATCGCCCTATGGGGATTACAATACCCATCGTGCTGCTCCAGCCCGCCGGCAGAAGCATGGGGGCCTCCGTTCCTAGTACATCTGGATCGTACCGGTGGAGAAGGTCAGATTGGGCTTCAGGACCACCACCTCCAAGCTGACCCCATCCAGATGTGCCAGGAATAAAGGTAAAGGTTCCCCTTGCATATAAGTGCTAGTCGTTCCCGACTCTAGGGGGCGGTGCTCAACTCCGTTTCAAAGCCGTAGAGCCAGCGCTGTCCGAAGACGTCTCTGTGGTCATGTGGCTGGCATGACTCAATGCCGAAGGCACACGGAACGCTGTTACCTTCCCACCAAAGGTGGTTCCTATTTTTCTACTTGCATTTTTACATGCTTTCAAACTGCTAGGTTGCCAGAAGCTGAGACAAGTCACGGGAGCTCTCTCCGTTTACGCGGCGCTAAGGATTCGAACCGCTGACCTGCCAACCTTTCTGATCGACAATCTCTGTGTCTTAACCACTAAGCCACTGCGTCACTTTTGTGCCAGGATTACAAGTCCCCAAATTTCCAGATGTTCTTCTGCCCCATCCTTCTTCTCTTTCTCCTGTGCTTGGAAAGCATCCAAGCGGCCCTGTCCGAATTCTTTCCGGAAGGGTGATGGGGTGGACAAAATTGCATCAAAGCTGGTATCTACCACCCTTCCCAGAATGGACAACGCAAGAGGACCAAACCTAGATCTTGGACTCGTAAGACCGAGTCCCCTTCGGGGGAAAAGGGCAGCATATAAATATAATAAAATCAAATCAAAATCAAATCAAGCCCAGATCAAAGCTATGGTCCGTTAGAATCCTAGGGTTGGGCTTGGTCGAAGTCCTAGAACTGGGCTTGGTCTTAAAGAGTCCGAGAGTTGGATTTGGTCGTACAGCTCTAAGCGGCGCCATCGTCGGAAGCTTTTCCCCCGCTTTTTAAAGCATTTTTTTTCCGGCCGGTTCAGGCGAATAGGTGGGGAAAAAAATGCTTCAAAAGGTGGGGAAAAGTTGGCCACGCCCACCAAGTCACATGACCCCTCCTCAGCCACGCCCACAGAACCGATGGCCAAACATTTAGATTTCACCACTGTTCTTGCCTCTCTCTTCCCCCTCTGTTTTGTCTCTCCTGGTCTCCCCAACTCCCACGTCCCTGCCTGGGATTTTGAAGGTGAAAAAAACAAGGTGAGACCGTGGCAGGGAGGGACCTTCAGCCAAGTGGGAGTTTCCCCTTCTTGGTTCCATTAAACTGGGCCATTAAGACTTCACAGCAGAGCCGATGTCTGCGTTCCCAAGGAAATGGCATCACTCTCCAAACCAAGCCAAGACCGTGGCCATACTTTTTTGAGGGGACCTTCTCATCGCCCGGCGGCCGGCTCTCAAAGATAATAAAGTTTACTGTTCTGCCAGGTCCTGCTGAAGGACCGCAGATCAAAGAGAAGTGTCCTATCAAGCTCTAGCATGACGAAGAACCCGTTGTGTGTGTGTGTGTGTGTGCATGGGTATGTATATATGTATGTATGTATGTATGTATGTATGTATGTATGTATGTATGTATCAGTGGTGGGATTCAGCCAGCTTGCACCACTTCGGGAGAACCGGTTGGTAACTTTCTGAGCAGTTTGGTGAACTGGTTGTTGGAAGAAATCATTAGGGCAGAGAACCGGTTGTTAAATTATTTGAATCCCACCACTGGTATGTACACACTCCGAGCCAGAGATAGCAATAGCAATAGCAGTTAGACTTATATACCGCTTCATAGGGCTTTCAGCCCTCTCTAAGCGGTTTACAGAGTCAGCATATCGCCCGCAACCACAATCCGGGTCCTCATTTTACCCACCTCGGAAGGATGGAAGGCTGAGTCAACCCTGAGCCGGTGAGATTTGAACAGCCGAACTGCCGAACTAGCAGTCAGCTGAAGTAGCCTGCAGTGCTGCATTTAACCACTGCGCCACCTTGGATATTACGGCATTTAATTAACAGACAAACATGTCCTTGGCAGCAACCCGGCACAGACAAGCTTGGGCAGCAATAAACACAGATAAGGCTTGGCAGCAATCCAGCCTGCCAAGCTCACAGTAATGTTCTCCGACATTCAATCCTGTGTTGACTTCTGCAAAGAGGGCCGTGTGCACAAGGAGTCTTTTTATAGTCTGGAGAGGAGCCTAATGACCACCAGCTGAGTGCAATTACCTCCTGTAACTGCGCAACTGTTCCTGACGCCTATTAGCTCTTCGATGGCGTGCATCCAGGAACAACTCACACCTGTCGTCTGGCTCACTCTCCCTTGTCTCCTCCCCACTGGTCCAAGGCTCAGGCGCCTCCTGGTGGCCAACCAGCCTCTCTGCGCCCTGCTCGGAGTTGGAACCCTGTCCAGGGTCCTCCACATCCTCCAGAACTGACTCAGAGGGCCCCTCATTGTCGGAGTCTGGTGGCATCTCCAATGGCTCCTGCTGGGCCACAACAGATATGGATATATATATATTGTCTTGGCAACATTTCAGCAGGGTCTCACTCGCCATCTTCAGGCTGGGTTTTGGGCTTAAAGTGTGATCGGAGCAAGACGGCAGCTGTGATCACGCTTTAAGCCCAAAACCCAGCGTTGCCAAGACAATCTCAATCTTACACGGGAAAAGACCCGAATACAACAAGACCAGTGTGTGTGTGTGTGTGTGTGTGTGTGTTTCAGAGAGAATAGCAATAGCAATAGCAGTGAGACTTATATACCGCTTCATAGGGCTTTCAGCCCTCTCTAAGCGGTTTACAGAGTCAGCATATCGCCCCCAACCACAATCCGGGTCCTCATTTTACCCACCTCGGAAGGATGGAAGGCTGAGTCAACCCTGAGCCGGTGAGATTTGAACAGCCGAACTGCAGTCAGCTGAAGTAGCCTGCAGTGCTGCATTTAACCACTGCGCCACCTCGGCTCTAAAGAGAGGAAGAGAGGAAGGGAGAAAGAAAGAGAAAGAAAAAGGAAGAAAGAAGGGAACTTACTTTTTAGCCGTATATGATGTTTATGGAAGTTAAATATATATATATGTTTGGGTATGTAATGAATATTACATATTTAACAACCATTACACATACATACATACATACATACAGACAGACAGACAGACACACACACACACACACACACATACATTAAGGATATTAAATATATATCTTTTAACATTCATAAACATTTTATCAGGTGGGGAAAACCTCCCTAGTTATACAGACAATAAAAGAGGCGGTATTTATTCTGATTTCCCTGTCCCTGTCTGTTTGTCTTAGACGTTTTTTCCCTTCTTCCCCTCACGGATATTCTTCAGAGTCTCGGAACAATAACCCCCATGATATCTATCACGTATGATGAATCCGCAAAAGACCCACATCTGTTTTCATTTGTAACTTGAGGTGATTTTTTTTTTTTTATGGCACAGAGATTAGTTTTATTCCTTTAGCCACAACGGCAGATCCTTCAAGACGCAGCAGAGATCAGGGACCATTTTAAAAAAAAATGGGCATCTTCTGTAAAACGTGCTGTGGGGGGTTATTTGTTTTTTTTTTTTTAAATAAAACATAAATTTATTTTTGCATTTATTTCATGGTCCTCGACTTACGACCCCAATGGAATCCCCAATTTCCAGGTGCTAAGTGAGTATTGCCCCATTGGACGCCTTTCCTTGCCATGGTGGTTACGTGAATCACCGCAGTTGTTAAGTAAGTCACATGGTTGTTAAGTGAATCCGGCTTCGACGTTGACTTTGAATTGTCACTAAATGAATTGTTGTACATCAAGGACTACTGCATTGAATTCGGGGCACCTGTTGGCCTGACTTCCCCTCAGTGGTGAAATTCAATTTTTTTTTACTACTGGTTTTGTGGGTGTGGCTTGGTGGGTGTGGCAGGGGAAGGATACTGCAAAATCCCCGTTCCCTCCCCACTCCAGGGGAAGGATATTGTAAAATCTCCATTCTCACCCCACTCCTAGGGGAAGGATATTGTAAAATCCCCATTCCCTCCCCACTCCTAGGGGAAGGATACTGTAAAATCTCCATTCCCTCCCCACTCCAGGGGAAGGATACTGCAAAATCTCCATTCCCTCCCCACTCCAGGGGAAGGATACTGCAAAATTTCCATTCCCTCCCCACTCCAGGGGAAGGATACTGCAAAATCTCCATTCCCTCCCCACTCCAGGGGAAGGATACTGCAAAATCCCCATTCCCCCCCCACTCCAGGGGAAGGATACTGCAAAATCTCCATTCCCTCTCCACTCCAGGGGAAGGATTCTGCAAAATCTCCATTCCCTCCCCACTCCAGGGGAAGGATACTGTAAAATCCCCATTCCCTCTCCACTCCAGGGGAAGGATACTGCAAAATCTCCATTCCCTCCCCACTCCAGGGGAAGGATACTGTAAAATCTCCATTCCCTCCCCACTCCAGGGGAAGGATACTGCAAAATCTCCATTCCCTCCCCACTCCAGGGGAAGGATACTGTAAAATCCCCATTCCCTCTCCACTCCAGGGGAAGGATACTGCAAAATCTCCATTCCCTCCCCACTCCAGGGGAAGGATACTGTAAAATCCCCATTCCCTCTCCACTCCAGGGGAAGGATACTGCAAAATCTCCATTCCCTCCCCACTCCAGGGGAAGGATACTGTAAAATCCCCATTCCCTCTCCACTCCAGGGGAAGGATACTGCAAAATCTCCATTCCCTCCCCACTCCAGGGGAAGGATACTGCAAAATCTCCATTCCCTCCCCACTCCAGGGGAAGGATACTGTAAAATCCCCATTCCCTCTCTACTCCAGGGGAAGGATACTGCAAAATTTCCATTCCCTCCCCACTCCAGGGGAAGGATACTGCAAAATCTCCATTCCCTCCCCACTCCAGGGGAAGATAACTGCAAAATCTCCATTCCCTCCCCACTCCAGGGGAAGGATACTGCAAAATCTCCATTCCCTCCCCACTCCAGGGGAAGGATACTGCAAAATCTCCATTCCCTCCCCACTCCAGGGGAAGGATACTGTAAAATCCCCATTCCCTCTCCACTCCAGGGGAAGGATACTGCAAAATCTCCATTCCCTCCCCACTCCAGGGGAAGGATACTGCAAAATCTCCATTCCCTCCCCACTCCAGGGGAAGATAACTGCAAAATCTCCATTCCCTCCCCACTCCAGGGGAAGGATACTGCAAAATCTCCATTCTCACCCCACTCCAGGGGAAGGGTACTGCAAAATCTCCATTCCCTCCCCACTCCAGGGGAAGATAACTGCAAAATCTCCATTCCCTCCCCACTCCAGGGGAAGGATACTGCAAAATCTCCATTCCCTCCCCACTCCAGGGGAAGGATACTGCAAAATCTCCATTCCCTCCCCACTCCTAGGGGAAGGATATTGTAAAATCTCCATTCTCACCCCATTCCAGAGGAAGGATACTGCAAAATCCCCATTCCTTCCCCACTCCAGGGGAAGGATACTGCAAAATCCCCATTCCCTCCCCACTTCTCGGGCCAGCCAGAGGTGCCGGTTCTTCTAACTACTCAGAATTTCCGCTACCGGTTCTCCAGAACCGGTCAGAACCTGCTGAATTTCACCCCTGCCTCCCCCACTTCTTCTCACCTGTGGCTTGCTCCCCCCCACCCCCACCCCTTCCAAACGTCATTTTGGCATCCTGAACCCCATTCGGCGGGCGCCTTTTCGAATCCAATCCCAGAGCGCCCGAATTTTCGTCAGGCGAAGAAGAGGGTGCGGGACGGCGAGCGACAGCCAAGACCCAAAAGGAAAAAAAAAAGAAAAGGAAAAAAAAACGACAAACAAATTAAATCTGAATAAAAATATGATTAGCGGCGAGGAAGGGGGCCGGATGACAAATTAGGGCTCTAAACTTTGCAATATAAAGCTATTTCCCATGATGAATGGGGCCAGACAGTAATCAATGGCTTTAATCCATATGATGGGAAATCTTGTGCTGGTGTTTTGATTTGGACTTGCAGAAAAGGGTGGCAGCGGCTTCCCAAGACAAATGTTTTTCCATTGACTGGTTGGGGCCGGAGCTGGTGGCGGATGGAATTTAATTACCAGGTACCCCCCTCCCCGCCCGATTTATTCTTCCTTGGGAATGAAACTTCGTTGGCAAGATGGATGGCGGCTGCTGATGGGGGCCGAGCCGCAGTTCAATCTCAGCCAGATTTATGGCCTGTAGAAATTTCACTGGATTTGTTTTGTTAAAACACACACACACACACACACACACACACACACACACACACACACACACCATGGTAAGAGGAGAGGAGGAGGGGAGAGAGGGTGGCGGCCAGGGGGCTACAGTAGGAATCTTTTTTTTCATTTTCTCTCTCTCCTCGGATTGCTGACAATCTCAAGAGGTAGTCCTCCTCTTACGACTGCAATCGAGACCGATGTTTGTATTGCTAAGTGAGACATGGGTTTGCCCCCTTTGGGCAAGCTTCCTTGCTCCGGTTGTTAAGTGAAATCGCTGCAGTGGTTAAATTAGTCACCTGGTTGTTAAGTGAATCGAGCTTCTGTTCTGACTTGGGTTTCCTCAAAAAGCATAAAGCAGAGTCCTGGTTTTCCCCCCCGAAAAAAAACCCTTTTATTAAACGAATGTGAGTTCCTCTCATTCCCATTCAGCCAAGGCCTGGCAAACAGCCTTTCAAAGGAATATTTATGACCACAGACCTTATCTAGCTTGGAAAGCTGCCCTGTAAATATTTCCCAAATGAAGTGCTTTTGCAAGGAAAGACTTTGGCACAGAGTCTCTGAGATTCACGGACAGATATTCACACTCCTGAAAGGAATTTAACAACCTGAAAGGAATCTAACGGCCGGAATGAACGAATTGTTTCCTGCAAAACAATTCCTCCCTTTCCCTTTTGCTCTTCTTTTATGTCCTATGGGAGGGGCCATTCACCTTCCACCTGTAACTTTACTCCCATGTCTCCCCTGATTTCTGAGCTGTTCTTTTCTTCTGGCAGCTCTGCGCATGCGCAGACTGGGAACAGGCTCCAGCTGTTCCTCTGCCTCACTGCTGTCTAGGCACCTGGTCACCGCCAGATGGCCTCGGCCCGCTCTCTGCCTCCGATGCAGAGCCCTCCTCAGAGCCTTCCCCAGCCTCCAGGACTGGCCCATTTTCCTCCCCACCCTCCTCATTCTCCGACTCTGCTGCCAGCTCCGGTGGCTGCTGGCCGGCCACAACAGCTTCCCCCGTGGACTTCGCTGGTCAGGAGGGTGGCCAATAGGGGATCAGGTGACCCCAGGGACACTGCCTGCGACCGTCATAAATACGAGTCACTTGCCAATCCTCTGAAGCTGCTGGGAAGCACTCGAGGCCATGGCTGGTCGGCTTGTGGTTGGTGTGGATTTGCAATGAAAGGAAACGGTGAATGGTCCTCGGCGTCACATTTTGGTGTGTGTCTTTTTCTGAACAACAACAAGAAGTGTGGTTGAAGTGCACTTTAAGGTTAGAATGGTGGTGTGAATATGAACACCCACCTTGATTCTGATTATCTCAAACTGGGCAAAGGAAGTTTTGAGTTTTAAACCCACCTGTGCTGGTTTCAGGACTTCTGGAATAAAGCATTCAGGGTTTCCTGAATGGAAAATATGGCGTCTGTTTTTCTATACATTAAAAGGAAAAATTAGGAAGAAAGTGGGGAGGAGAAGGAGGAGGGGGAAAGAAAGAGAAGGGGAAGAGGAGGAGAAGGAGAAAAAAGAGGAGGAGGAGGGGAAGAGGAGGAGGAAAGAAGAACAGGAGGAGGAATAGAGGAGGGAGGAAGAGGAGGAGATGAAGTATGGAAGGAGGAGGAAGAGGAGGAGGGGGGAAGAGGAGGAGGAAAGAAGAACAGGAGGAGGAATAGAGGAGGGAGGAAGAGGAGGAGATGAAAAATGGAAGGAGAAGGAAGAGGAGGAGGGGGAAGAGGAGGAGGAAAGAAGAACAGGAGGAGGAATAGAGGAGGGAGGAAGAGGAGGAGATGAAGTATGGAAGGAGGAGGAAGAGGAGGAGGGGGGAAGAGGAGGAGGAAAGAAGAACAGGAGGAGGAATAGAGGAGGGAGGAAGAGGAGGAGATGAAGTATGGAAGGAGGAGGAAGAGGAGGAGGGGGGAAGAGGAGGAGGAAAGAAGAACAGGAGGAGGAATAGAGGAGGGAGGAAGAGGAGGAGATGAAAAATGGAAGGAGAAGGAAGAGGAGGAGGGGGAAGAGGAGGAGGAAAGAAGAACAGGAGGAGGAATAGAGGAGGGAGGAGGAGGAGATGAAGAATGGAAGGAGGAGGAAGAGGAGGAGGGGGGAGGAGATGGAGAACGGGAAGGAGAAAGAAGAAAAAGGAGGAAAAAGAGAAGGAGCAGGAGAAGGAGAAAAAGAAAGAGAAGGAGGAAGTGAGTAAGAAAAGGAAGAGAAAAAGAAAGTGAAGGAGAAGAAGGACAAGCAGAAGAAGGAGGAGGAGAGGGTGAATTTGCTTCCCCCCCAACCTTCCCACCATAATGAGGGGCCTGTGAAAATGACATAGGATGCCTGGGAAAGAGGAGGGGGCAATTAAGCCGTCAGCCGAGACATGGGGGGGCGTGGGGGGGGCGGGTCTTTCTGTGTTTCATGCCTGGTTGCCTTCGGGCGGTTAATTGAGCTGTCTCATTAAGGGAAACGGGGGGGGGGGGGAAAACCTTGACAGCTTTTGGCTGCTAATTCTTTAATGGGTCCCCTCCTCCTTTTGGCTGTCAGATCCTGGCTTTGAACAAGCCCCCTCCTCAATTTCTAAAGGATCAACAAAAATCTTCTTATGTAAAAGCATCAAGATTATCTGTTGAATTTGCTGCGTTTCAGTATATCTCAGACCGAGGGTCTCTGGGCATCAGCAGAGCGCAGGTCTCATGGGCAAAATGCATCTGGGTGACTTTGGGCCAACCACTAGGAGATGGTGAGTTCTAGATCTTCCTTAGGCATGAAAGCTGACTGGGTGACTTTGGGCCAATCACTAGGAGACTAGTGAGTTGTAGTTGGCCCTTAGGCATGGACTGGGTGACTGGGTGACTTTGAGACAATCACCAGGCGATGGTGAGTTCTAGTCCTGCCTTCGGCATGACAGCTGAATAAGTGATCCTTGGGCCAATCACCAGGCAATGGTGAATTCTAGTCCCGCCTTAAGCATGAAAGCTGGCTGAGTGATCCCTGGGCCAATCACCAGGCGATGGTGAGTTCTAGTCCCACCTTAGGCATGAAAGCACCCCTCCACCAATTTTACAGAGGTCTTAAAAACTAGAAAAGGGGGGAAATTGGGGGGTCTCATTTTAGAAGGACACCACCCATCTGGATGGACAATTCCTAGAAACTGATGTCTCAAGTCTGGTCAGAGTGTCTATAAGGACGGTGGCCTTATAAAGGACTTCCCTCCCTCCCAGGTATTCTTTAAAATTCAAATTTGTTGCTCTTGCAAAGAGGGGCTGTTGTTATTTTGCCATCCTTATTTTGGAGAAGGGGATTGTATTGTATTGAGGGGTATTGTATTGACTGCAGCCAAGAAATTAAAAGACGCTTCCTCCTGGGGAGGAAAGCTATGGCAAATCAAGACAGCAGACTAAAAAGCAGAGACATCACCCTGCCAACAAAAGTGCCTATAGTCAAGGCTATGGATTTCCCAGTTGCAATGTATGGCTGTGAAGGTTGGACCACAAGGAAGGCTGAACGCCAAAGAATGGAGGCCTTTGAACTCTGGTGCCGGAGAAGACTCCTGTGAGTCCCTTGGGCTGCAAGGACATCCAACCGGTCAGTCCTAGAGGAGGTCAACCCTGACTGCTCTTTAGAAGGCCAGATCCTGAAGAGGAAACTCAAAGACTTTGGCCACCTAATGAGAAGGAAGAAGGACTCCCTGGAGAAGAGCCTCATGCTGGGAACGATGGAGGGCAGAAGAAGAAAGGGACGACAGAGAAGGAGGTGGCTGGATGGAGTCACCGAAGCAGTTGGCATGAGCTTAAATGGACTCCAGAGGATGGTAGAGGACAGGAAGGCCTGAAGGAACGTGGTCCATGGGGTCGCGATGGGTCAGACACGACTTTGCAACTAACAACAACAAATAGTTTGTATTGTCTTGTTTTTAATGATTGCAACCCGCGTGGTTTTAGGAGCCCCTCACCCCCAGACCCTCTCTCAGGGATTGGCAAAATCAAAATGATTTTCCAGGCTGGGTTGAAAAATAATACAATATTAAAATCCCATCAACGGGCTGCAGAGAAGTGGAGCGAAGACGCCAATTTTCATTTTTAATATGGTAAACGTCAATCAATATATAATCCATACCAACCGAAGCAAATTTGGAGTCCTCCATAATTTCTTAAAAAGGAGGAGGAGAGTAAAAAAAAAAGAGAGATACTTTTTAAAATAATTTCGAACTGCCCAGAGTCCCCCAGGCAGCACATAAATTTAAAATATAACAACCACCACAACAACTCATGATTCATTGACTCATCGTTGCGGTGTTATTTTCTTACTTAAACAGATAAAAGAAGATCATGTGCAGGTATAAAAGCAGTGAGAGCGACCTCCGATTTCCTGCCGTCTTCCCCACTGACTTGGCTTGTGGAAAACTGGCAGGAAGGGATAGAAATCACCATCCCATGATTATGTCTGACCACAGTGGTGCTGCGGGAAAGCATGATTGGGCTGAAGTGACCACAATGTTGCCAATATGACTGGTTTAAGATCCTCGAAATTTCAGACCATCTATCTACCTACCTATCTACCTATCTATCTACCTATCTATCTACCTACCTATCTACCTACCTATCTGCCTACCTACCTACCTATCTCCCTCCCTCCCTATCTACCTACCTACCTACCTATCTACCTATCTATCTACCTACCTATCTACCTACCTACCTATCTACCTACCTACCTACCTACCTACCTACCTATCTGCCTACCTACCTACCTATCTCCCTCCCTCCCTATCTACCTACCTACCTACCTATCTACCTATCTATCTACCTACCTATCTATCTATCTACCTACCTACCTATCTACCTACCTACCTATCTGCCTATCTACCTATCTACCTACCTACCTACCTACCTATCTCCCTCCCTCCCTATCTACCTACCTACCTATCTACCTATCTACCTATCTACCTATCTACCTATCTATCTACCTACCTACATACCTATCTACCTACCTATCTCCCTCCCTCCCTACCTACCTACCTACCTATCTGCCTATCTGCCTATCTACCTATCTACCTATCTATCTAAGTACCTATCTACCTATCTCCCTCCCCCCTCCCTATCTACCTACCTACCTACCTACCTACCTATCTCCCTCCCTCCCTATCTACCTACCTACCTATCTCCCTCCCCCCTCCCTATCTACCTACCTACCTATCTGCCTATCTACCTATCTACCTATCTACCTATCTACCTATCTACCTACCTACCTATCTACCTACCTATCTATCTACCTACCTATCTCCCTCCCTATCTACCTACCTACCTACCTACCTATCTGCCTATCTACCTATCTACCTATCTATCTACCTACCTACCTACCTACCTACCTATCTACCTATCTACCTACCTATCTACCTACCTACCTACCTACCTATCTCCCTCCCTCCCTATCTACCTACCTACCTACCTATCTACCTATCTACCTACCTATCTCCCTCCCTCCCTATCTACCTACCTACCTACCTATCTGCCTATCTACCTATCTACCTACCTATCTATCTACCTACCTACCTATCTACCTACCTACCTATCTATCTACCTACCTATCTACCTACCTACCTATCTACCTACCTATCTATCTACCTACCTACCTACCTACCTACCTATCTGCCTATCTACCTATCTACCTACCTACCTATCTCCCTCCCTCCCTATCTACCTACCTATCTATCTACCTACCTATCTACCTACCTATCTATCTACCTACCTACCTATCTATCTACCTACCTATCTACCTACCTACCTATCTATCTACCTACCTATCTATCTATCTACCTACCTACCTACCTACCTATCTGCCTATCTACCTACCTACCTACCTATCTCCCTCCCTCCCTATCTACCTACCTATCTACCTACCTACCTACCTATCTACCTACCTATCTATCTACCTACCTACCTATCTATCTACCTACCTATCTACCTACCTACCTATCTACCTACCTATCTATCTACCTACCTACCTACCTATCTCCCTCCCTCCCTATCTACCTACCTATCTACCTACCTATCTATCTACCTACCTACCTATCTACCTACCTACCTATCTATCTACCTACCTATCTACCTACCTACCTATCTACCTACCTATCTATCTACCTACCTACCTACCTACCTACCTATCTGCCTATCTACCTATCTACCTATCTACCTACCTACCTATCTCCCTCCCTCCCTATCTCCCTACCTATCTATCTACCTACCTATCTACCTACCTACCTACCTATCTCCCTCCCTCCCTATCTACCTACCTATCTACCTACCTACCTATCTACCTACCTATCTATCTACCTACCTACCTATCTGCCTATCTACCTATCTACCTACCTATCTACCTACCTACCTACCTACCTATCTGCCTATCTACCTATCTACCTACCTATCTGCCTACCTACCTATCTACCTACCTATCTATCTACCTACCTACCTATCTACCTATCTACCTATCTACCTATCTACCTACCTATCTCCCTCCCTCCCTATCTACCTACCTACCTACCTATCTGCCTATCTACCTATCTATCTACCTACCTATCTACCTACCTACCTATCTACCTACCTATATATCTACCTACCTACCTACCTATCTGCCTATCTACCTATCTACCTACCTATCTGCCTATCTACCTATCTACCTACCTACCTACCTACCTATCTCCCTCCCTCCCTATCTACCTACCTACCTACCTATCTATCTACCTACCTATCTATCTACCTACCTACCTATCTGCCTATCTACCTATCTACCTACCTATCTACCTACCTACCTACCTATCTGCCTATCTACCTATCTACCTACCTATCTGCCTACCTACCTATCTACCTACCTATCTATCTACCTACCTACCTATCTACCTACCTACCTATCTATCTACCTACCTACCTATCTACCTATCTACCTATCTACCTATCTACCTATCTACCTACCTATCTCCCTCCCTCCCTATCTACCTACCTACCTACCTACCTATCTGCCTATCTACCTATCTACCTACCTATCTACCTACCTACCTATCTCCCTCCCTCCCTATCTACCTATCTACCTATCTATCTACCTACCTACCTACCTACCTACCTATCTACCTATCTACCTACCTATCTACCTACCTACCTACCTACCTACCTACCTACCTATCTCCCTCCCTCCCTATCTACCTACCTACCTACCTATCTACCTATCTATCTACCTACCTATCTATCTACTTACCTACCTACCTATCTGCCTATCTACCTATCTACCTACCTATCTATCTACCTACCTACCTATCTACCTATCTACCTATCTACCTACCTATCTCCCTCCCTCCCTATCTACCTACCTACCTACCTACCTATCTGCCTATCTACCTATCTACCTACCTATCTATCTACCTACCTACCTATCTACCTACCTATCTATCTACCTACCTATCTCCCTCCCTCCCTATCTACCTACCTACCTACCTATCTGCCTACCTACCTATCTACCTACCTATCTATCTACCTACCTACCTACCTACCTATCTACCTATCTACCTACCTATCTACCTACCTACCTACCTACCTACCTATCTCCCTCCCTCCCTATCTACCTACCTACCTACCTATCTACCTACCTACCTACCTATCTACCTATCTATCTACCTACCTACCTACCTATCTACCTACCTACCTACCTATCTGCCTATCTACCTATCTACCTACCTATCTGCCTACCTACCTATCTACCTACCTATCTATCTACCTATCTACCTACCTATCTACCTACCTACCTACCTATCTGCCTATCTACCTATCTACCTACCTATCTGCCTACCTACCTATCTACCTACCTATCTATCTACCTACCTACCTATCTACCTACCTACCTACCTACCTATCTACCTACCTACCTATCTGCCTATCTACCTATCTACCTACCTATCTACCTACCTACCTACCTATCTGCCTATCTACCTATCTACCTACCTATCTGCCTACCTACCTATCTACCTACCTATCTATCTACCTACCTACCTATCTACCTATCTACCTATCTATCTACCTACCTATCTCCCTCCCTCCCTATCTACCTACCTACCTACCTACCTATCTACCTATCTACCTATCTATCTACCTACCTATCTACCTACCTACCTATCTACCTACCTATCTATCTACCTACCTACCTACCTACCTACCTACCTATCTGCCTATCTACCTATCTACCTACCTACCTACCTACCTACCTATCTGCCTATCTACCTACCTATCTATCTACCTACCTACCTATATACCTACCTATCTATCTACCTACCTACCTACCTACCTATCTACCTATCTATCTACCTACCTATCTACCTACCTACCTATCTACCTACCTATCTATCTACCTACCTACCTACCTATCTGCCTATCTACCTATCTACCTACCTATCTACCTACCTATCTGCCTACCTACCTATCTACCTACCTATCTATCTACCTATCTACCTACCTATCTGCCTACCTACCTACCTATCTCCCTCCCTCCCTATCTACCTACCTACCTACCTATCTACCTATCTATCTACCTACCTATCTACCTACCTACCTATCTACCTACCTACCTACCTACCTATCTGCCTATCTACCTATCTACCTACCTATCTGCCTACCTACCTACCTATCTCCCTCCCTCCCTATCTACCTACCTACCTATCTACCTATCTATCTACCTACCTATCTATCTATCTACCTACCTACCTATCTACCTACCTACCTATCTGCCTATCTACCTATCTACCTACCTACCTACCTACCTATCTCCCTCCCTCCCTATCTACCTACCTACCTATCTACCTATCTACCTATCTACCTATCTACCTATCTACCTATCTATCTACCTACCTACATACCTATCTACCTACCTATCTCCCTCCCTCCCTCCCTACCTACCTACCTATCTGCCTATCTGCCTATCTACATATCTACCTATCTATCTACCTACCTATCTACCTATCTCCCTCCCCCCTCCCTATCTACCTACCTACCTACCTACCTACCTATCTCCCTCCCTCCCTATCTACCTACCTACCTATCTCCCTCCCCCCTCTCTATCTACCTACCTACCTATCTGCCTATCTACCTATCTACCTATCTACCTATCTACCTATCTACCTACCTACCTATCTACCTACCTATCTATCTACCTACCTATCTCCCTCCCTATCTACCTACCTACCTACCTACCTATCTGCCTATCTACCTATCTATCTACCTATCTATCTACCTACCTACCTACCTACCTACCTATCTACCTATCTACCTACCTATCTACCTACCTACCTACCTACCTATCTCCCTCCCTCCCTATCTACCTACCTACCTACCTATCTACCTATCTACCTACCTATCTCCCTCCCTCCCTATCTACCTACCTACCTACCTATCTGCCTATCTACCTATCTACCTACCTATCTATCTACCTACCTACCTATCTACCTACCTACCTATCTATCTACCTACCTACCTATCTACCTACCTACCTATCTACCTACCTATCTATCTACCTACCTACCTACCTACCTATCTGCCTATCTACCTATCTACCTACCTACCTATCTCCCTCCCTCCCTATCTACCTACCTATCTATCTACCTACCTATCTACCTACCTATCTATCTACCTACCTACCTATCTATCTACCTACCTATCTACCTACCTACCTATCTATCTATCTACCTACCTATCTATCTATCTACCTACCTACCTACCTACCTATCTGCCTATCTACCTACCTACCTACCTATCTCCCTCCCTCCCTATCTACCTACCTATCTACCTACCTACCTACCTATCTACCTACCTATCTATCTACCTACCTACCTATCTATCTACCTACCTATCTACCTACCTACCTATCTACCTACCTACCTATCTACCTACCTATCTATCTATCTACCTACCTATCTCCCTCCCTCCCTATCTACCTACCTATCTACCTACCTATCTATCTACCTACCTACCTATCTACCTACCTACCTATCTATCTACCTACCTACCTATCTACCTACCTACCTACCTATCTACCTACCTATCTATCTACCTACCTACCTACCTACCTACCTACCTATCTGCCTATCTACCTATCTACCTACCTACCTATCTCCCTCCCTCCCTATCTCCCTACCTATCTATCTACCTACCTATCTACCTACCTACCTACCTATCTCCCTCCCTCCCTATCTACCTACCTATCTACCTACCTACCTATCTACCTACCTATCTATCTACCTACCTACCTATCTGCCTATCTACCTATCTACCTACCTATCTACCTACCTACCTACCTACCTATCTGCCTATCTACCTATCTACCTACCTATCTGCCTACCTACCTATCTACCTACCTATCTATCTACCTACCTACCTATCTACCTATCTACCTATCTACCTATCTACCTATCTACCTACCTATCTCCCTCCCTCCCTATCTACCTACCTACCTACCTATCTGCCTATCTACCTATCTATCTACCTACCTATCTACCTACCTACCTATCTACCTACCTATATATCTACCTACCTACCTACCTATCTGCCTATCTACCTATCTACCTACCTATCTGCCTATCTACCTATCTACCTACCTACCTACCTACCTATCTCCCTCCCTCCCTATCTACCTACCTACCTACCTATCTATCTACCTACCTATCTATCTACCTACCTACCTACCTATCTGCCTATCTACCTATCTACCTACCTATCTACCTACCTACCTACCTATCTGCCTATCTACCTATCTACCTACCTATCTGCCTACCTACCTATCTACCTACCTATCTATCTACCTACCTACCTATCTACCTACCTATC